>NC_139513.1:156238920-156359920 GCF_947247035.1 Vipera ursinii | reverse complement strand
CTAAAAACGGACACCAGAATGAGATTCGGGGTTGAATTTCATCCTTAAAAATGGTGTTTTCATAGCTTTTAAAAATCAAGATTTTTTTGGTGTCTGGGTAAGAAAATTCCTAATGCCGATTTTTGTGCCCAGGAGGTGAAAAAAAATTTCTGACTCAAATCTAAAAACGGACACCAGAATGAGATTCGGGGTTGCTTTTTGTCCTTAAAAATGTCATTTTTCATAGCATTTAAAAATCAAGATTTTTTTTGTGTGCAGGGAAGAAAATTCCTGATGCCGGGGTCAGGGATTTTTGTGCCCAGGAGGTGAAATTTTTTTCCCACCCAAATCTAAAAACGGACACCAGAATGAGATTCGGGGTTGAATTTCATTCTCAAAAATGGTGTTTTTCATTGCTTTTAAAAATCAAGATTTTTTTGGTGTCCGGGGAAGAAAATTCCTTATGCCAGGGTCAGGGATTTTTGTGCCCAGGTGGTGAATATTTTTTTTTGACCCAAATGTAAAAACGGACTCCAGAATTAGATTTGGGGTTTAATTTCATCCTTGAAAATGGTGTTTTTCATAGATTTTAAAAATCAAGATTTTTTTGTGTCGGGGGAAGAAAATTCGTGATGCCAGGAATTTTTATGCCCAGCAGGTAAATTGTTTTTTGACCCAAATGTAAAAACGGACACCAGAATAATATTCTTGGTTGAATTTCATTCTTAAAAATGGTGTTTTTCATAGTTTATAAAAATCAAGATTTATTTCGTGTCCAGGGAAGAAAATTCCTGAAACCGGGGTCAGGGATTTTTGTGCCCAGGAGGTGAAATTATTTTCCACCCAAATATAAATTTAAAATATAAAATATAAAATTTCAAATTTGAAATTTAAAATTTAAAATTTAAAATATAAAATATAAAATTTCAATTTTAAAATTTAAAATTTAAAATTTAAAATTTAAAATTTAAAATTTAAAATTTAAAATTTAAAATTTAAAATTTAAAATTTAAAATTTAAAATTTAAAATTTAAAATTTAAAATTTAAAATTTCAAATTTCAAATTTCAAATTTCAAATTTCAAATTTCAAATTTCAAATTTCAAATTTCAAATTTCAAATTTCAAATTTCAAATTTCAAATTTCAAATTTCAAATTTCAAATTTCAAATTTCAAATTTCAAATTTCAAATTTCAAATTTCAAATTTCAAATTTCAAATTTAGAATTTCATATTTAGATTTTCAAATTTCAAATTTCAAATTTCAAATTTCAAATTTCAAATTTCAAATTTCAAATTTCAAATTTCAAATTTCAAATTTCAAATTTCAAATTTCAAATTTAGAATTTAGAATTTAGAATTTCATATTTAGAATTTCAAATTTCAAATTTCAAATTTCAAATTTCAAATTTCAAATTTCAAATTTCAAATTTCAAATTTCAAATTATTTCCAATTTCAAATTTCCAATTTCAAATTTCTTTAATTTTATTTAATTTAATTTAAAATCCCTCAGTCCAGGCCAGCCAATTCAAACAACCAGGTTTTTAAGTCCCGGCGATTTTTGTGCCCAGGAGGTGAATTTTTTTTCAACCCAAATGTATAAATAGACACCAGAATGAGATTCGGGGTTGAATTTCATCCTTCAAAATGGTGTTTTTCATAGATTTTAAATTCAAGATTTTTTTGGTGTGCGGGGAAGAAAATTCCTGATGCCGGAGTCAGTGATTTTTGTGCCCAGGAGGTGAATGTTTTTTTTTTACTCAAATCTAAAAATGGACACCAGAATGAGATTCGGGGTTGAATTTCATCCTTAAAAATGGTGTTTTCATAGCTTTTAAAAATCAAGGTTTTTTTGGTGTCTGGGTAAGAAAATTCCTTATGCCGATTTTTGTGCCCAGGAGGTGAAAAAAAATTTCTGACTCAAATCTAAAAACGGACACCAGAATGAGATTCGGGGTTGCTTTTTGTCCTTAAAAATGTCATTTTTCATAGCATTTAAAAATCAAGATTTTTTTGGTGTGCGGGGAAGAAAATTCCTGATGCCGGGGTCAGGGATTTTTGTGCCCAGGAGGTGAAATTTTTTCCCCACCCAAATCTAAAAACGGACACCAGAATGAGATTCGGGGTTGAATTTCATTCTCAAAAATGGTGTTTTTCATTGCTTTTAAAAATCAAGATTTTTGTGGTGTCCGGGGAAGAAAATTCCTGATGCCAGGGTCAGGGATTTTTGTGCCCAGGAGGTGAATATTTTTTTTGACCCAAATGTAAAAACGGATGCCAGAATTAGATTTGGGGTTGAATTTCGTCCTTCAAAATGGTGTTTTTCATAGTTTTTAAAAATGAAGATTTTTTTGGTGTCAGGGGAAGATAATTCCTGATGCCGGAGTCAGGGATTTTTGGGCCCAGGAGGTGAAATTTTTTTTTGACTCAAATGTAAAAACAGACACCCGAATAGATTCAGGGTTGAATTTTGTACTTAAAAATTGTGTTTTTCATAATTTTTAAAAATCAAGATTTTGTTGGGAAGAAAATTCCTGATGCCGGAGTGAGGGATTTTTGTGCCCAGGAGGTGAAATTTTTTTTTCCACCTAAATCTATAAACGGACACCGGAATGAGATTCGGGGTTGAATTTCGTGCTTAAAAATGGTGTTTTTCATAGCTTTTAAAAATCAAGATTTTTTAGGTGTCCGGGGAAGAAAATTCCTGATGCCAGGGTCAGAGAGTTTTGTGCCCAGGAGGTGAATTTTTTTTTTCACACACAAATCTATAAACAGACGCCAGAATGAGATTCGGGGTTGAATTTCATGCTTAAAAATGGTGTTTTTCATAGCTTTTAAAAATCAAGAATTTTTTGGTGTCCAGGGAAGAAAATTCCTGATGCCTGAGTCAGGGATTTTTGTGCCCAGGAGGTGAATGTTTATTTTTACTCAAATCTAAAAACGGACACCAGAATGAGATTCGGGGTTGCTTTTTGTCCTTAAAAATGTCATTTTTCATAGCATTTAAAAATCAAGATTTTTTTGGTGTGCGGGGAAGAAAATTCCTGATGCCGGGGTCAGGGATTTTTGTGCCCAGGAGGTGAATTTTTTTTCCCCACCCAAATCTATAAACGGACACCGGAATGAGATTCGGGGTTGAATTTCGTGCTTAAAAATGGTGTTTTTCATAGCTTTTAAAAATCAAGATTTTTTTGGTGTACGGGGAAGAAAATTCCTGATGCCGGGGTCAGAGAGTTTTGTGCCCAGGAGGTGAATTTTTTTTTCCCCACCCAAATCTATAAACAGACGCCGGAATGAGATTCGGGGTTGAATTTCGTGCTTAAAAATGGTGTTTTTTATAGCTTTTAAAAATCAAGAATTTTTTGGTGTCCAGGGAAGAAAATTCCTGATGCCGGAGTCAGGGACTTTTGTGCCCAGGAGGTGAAATTATTTTCCACTCAAATGTAAAAACGGATGCCAGAATTAGATTTGGGGTTTAATTTCATGCTTAAAAATGGTTTTTTCTATAGATTTTAAAAATCAAGGTTTTTTGGTGTCCGGGGAAGAAAATTCCTGATGCCGGGGTGAGGGATTTTTGTGCCCAGGAGGTGAATTTATCGTTGTTGACCCAAATGTAAAAACGGATGCCAGAATTACATTCGGGGTTTAATTTCACGCTTAAAAATTGTGTTTTTTATACTTTTTAAAAATCAAGCATTTTTTGGTGTCCGGGCTAGTAAATTTCTGATGCCGGGGTCAGGGATTTTTGTAACCAGGAGGTGAATTTTTCGTTGTTGACCCAAATGTAAAAACGGATGCCAGAATTACATTCGGGGTTGAATTTCACGCTTAAAAATGGTGTTTTTTATATTTTTTAAAAATCAAGAATTTTTTGTTGTCTGGGAAAGAAAATTACTGATGCCGGGGTCAGGGATTTTTGTGCCCAGGGGGTGAAATTTTTTTTTTGACCCAAATGTAAAAATGGACACTAGAATTACATTCGGGGTTGAATTTCACGCTTAAAAATGGTGTTTTCTATAGATTTTAAAAATCAAGGTTTTTTGGTGTCCGGGGAAGAAAATTCCTGATGCCGGGGTGAGGGATTTTTGTGCCCAGGAGGTGAATATTTCGTTGTTGACCCAAATGTAAAAACGGATGCCAGAATTACATTCGGGGTTTAATTTCACGCTTAAAAATGGTGTTTTTTATACTTTTTAAAAATCAAGCATTTTTTGGTGTCCGGGCTAGTAAATTTCTGATGCCGGGGTCAGGGATTTTTGTGCCCAGGAGGTGAAAAAGATTTTTTGACACAAATGTAAAAACCGAGCCCAGTATGAGATACGGGGTTGAATTTCATCCTTAGAAATGGTGTTTTTTATACTTTTTAAAAATCAAGCATTTTTTGGTGTCCGGGCAAGTAAATTTCTGATTTCGGAGTCAGGGATTTTTGTGCCCAGGAGGTGACATTTTTTTTGACCCAAATGTAAAAACGGACGCCAGAATTACATTCGGGGTTGAATTTCACGCTTAAAAATGGTGTTTTTTATAGTTTTTAAAAATCAAGCATTTTTTGGTGTCCGGAGAAGAAAATTCCTGTTGCCGGGTTCAGGGATTTTTGTGCCCAGCGGGTGAAAATTTTTTTTTGACCCCAATGTAAAAACGGACGCCAGAATTAGATTCAGGGTTGAATTTCACCCTTGAAAATGGTGTTTTTCATAGATTTTAAAAATCAAGATTTTTTGGTGTCAGGGGAAGAAAATTCGTGATGCCAGGGTCAGGGATTTTTGTGCCCAGGGTGTGAAATTTTTTTTTTGACCGAAATGTAAAAATGGACACTAGAATTAGTTTTGGGGTTGAATTTCGTCCTTAAAAATGGTGCTTTTTATAGTTTTTAAAAATCAAGAATTTTTTGTTGTCCGGGAAAGAAAATTACTGATGCCGGGGTCAGGGATTTTATTTGCCTAGGAGGTGAACATTATTTTTTTGACTCAAATGAAAAAACGGACGCCAGAATTAGATTTGGGGTTTAATTTCATGCTTAAAAATGGTGTTTTCTATAGATTTTAAAAATCAAGGTTTTTTGGTGTCCGGGGAAGAAAATTCCTGATGCCGGGGTGAGGGATTTTTGTGCCCAGGAGGTGAAAAAGATTTTTTGACACAAATGTAAAAACCAAGTCCAGTATGAGATTCGGGGTTAAATTTCATCCTTAGAAATGGTGTTTTTTATACTTTTTAAAAATCAAGCATTTTTTGGTGTCCGGGCAAGTAAATTTCTGATTTCGTAGTCAGGGATTTTTGTGCCCAGGAGGTGAATTTTTCGTTGTTGACCCAAATGTAAAAACGGATGCCAGAATTACATTCGGGGTTGAATTTCACGCTTAAAAATGGTGTTTTTTATAGTTTTTAAAAATCAAGCATTTTTTGGTGTCCGGGTTCAGGGATTTTTGTGCCCAGCGGGTGAAAATTTTTTTTTGACCCAAATGTAAAAACGGACGCCAGAGTTAGATTCAGGGTTCAATTTCATCCTTGAAAATGGTGTTTTTCATAGATTTTAAAAATCAATTTTTTTTGGTGTCCGGGGAAGAGAATTCCTGATGCCGGAGTCAGGGATTTTTGTGCCCGGGAGGTGAGATTTTTTTTTGACCCAAATGTAAAAATGGACGCCAGAATTAAATTCGGGGTTTAATTTCACCCTTGAAAATGGTGTTTTTCATAGATTTTAAAAATCAAGATTTTTTGGTGTCAGGGGAAGAAAATTCGTGATGTCAGGGTCAGGGATTTTTGTGCCCAGGAGTTGAATTTTTTTTGTTGACCCAAATGTAAAAACGGATGCCAGAATTACATTCGGGGTTTAATTTCACGCTTAAAAATGGTGTTTTTTATACTTTTTAAAAATCAAGCATTTTTTGGTGTCCGGGCAAGTAAATTTCTGATGCCGGGGTCAGGGATTTTTGTGCCCAAGGGGTGAAATTTTTTTTTTGACCCAAATGTAAAAATGGACACTAGAATTAGTTTTGGGGTTGAATTTCGTCCTTAAAAATGGTGCTTTTTATAGTTTTTAAAAATCAAGAATTTTTTGGTGTCCGGGCAAGAAAATTCCTGATGCCGGGGTCAGGGATTTTTGTGCCCAGGAGGTGAAAAAGATTTTTTGACACAAATATAAAAACCGAGGCCAGTATGAGATTCGGGGTTGAATTTCATCCTTAGAAATGGTGTTTTTTATAGATTTTAAAAATCAAGATTTTTTTGTGTCCAGGGAAGAAAATTCGTGATGCCGGGGTCAGGGATTTTTGTGCCCAGGAGGTAAATTTCTTTTGACCCAAATGTAAAAACAGACACCAGAATTAGATTCGAGTTTTAATTTCATCCTTAAAAATGGTTTTTTTCATAGATTTTAAAAATCAAGATTTTTTGATGTCCGGGGAAGAAAATTCGTGATGCCGGGGTCAGGGATTTTTGTGCCCAGGAGGTAAATTTTTTTTTTTGACACAAATGTAAAAACCGAGGCCAGTATGAGATTCGGGGTTGAATTTAATCCTTAAAAATGGTTTTTTTCATAGATTTAAAAAATCAAGATTTTTTGGTGTCCAAGGAAGAAAATTCCTGATGCCGGAGTCAGGGATTTTTGTGCACAGGAGGTGAAATTTTTTTTTGACCCAAATGTAAAAACGGATGCCAGAATTACATTCGGGGTTTAATTTCACGCTTAAAAATGGTGTTTTTTATACTTTTTAAAAATCAAGCATTTTTTTGTGTCCGGGCAAGTAAATTTCTGATGCCGGAGTCAGGGATTTTTGTGCCCAGGAGGTGAAAAAGATTTTTTGACACAAATGTAAAAACCGAGGCCAGTATGAGATTCGGGGTTGAATTTCATCCTTAGAAATGGTGTTTTTTATAGATTTTAAAAATGAACATTTTTTTGTGTCCAGGGAAGAAAATTCGTGATGCCGGGGATTTTTATGCCCAGCAGGTAAATTGTTTTTTCACCCAAATGTAAAAACAGACACCAGAATTAGATTCGAGGTTTCCTTGCATCCTTAAAAATGGTGTTTTTTATAATTTTTGTAAATGAAGATATTTTTGGTGTCCGGGGAAGAAAATTCCTGATGCCGGGGTCAGGGACTTTTGTGCCCAGGAGGTGAATTTTTTTTTGACCCAAATGTAAAAATGGACACCAGAATTACATTCGGGGTTGAATTTCACACTTAAAAATGGTGTTTTTTATACTTTTAAAAATCAAGCATTTTTTGGTGTCTGGCCAAGTAAATTTCTGATGCCGGGGTCAGGGATTTTATTTGCCTAGGAGGTAAACATTTTTTTTTTTACCCAAATGTAAAAACGATCGCCAGAATTAGATTTGGGGTTTAATTTCATGCTTAAAAATGGTGTTTTTTATAGATTTTAAAAATCAAGGTTTTTGGTGTCCAGGGAAGAAAATTCCTGTTGACAGGGTCAGGGATTTTTGTGCCCAGGAGGTGAATTTTTTTTTGACAGAAATGTAAAAACCGAGGCCAGTATGAGATTCGGGGTTGAATTTCATCCTTAGAAATGGTGTTTTTTATAGATTTTAAAAATCAAGATTTTTTTGTGTCCAGGGAAGAAAATTCGTGATGCTGGGGTCAGGGATTTTTGTGCCCAGGAGGTAAATTTTTTTTGACCCAAATGTAAAAACAGACACCAGAATTAGATTCGAGTTTTAATTTCATCCTTAAAAATGGTTTTTTTCATAGATTTTAAAAATCAAGATTTTTTGGTGTCCGGGGAAGAAAATTCGTGATCAGGGATTTTTGTGCCCAGGAGGTAAATTTTTTTTGACACAAATGTAAAAACCGAGGCCAATATGAGATTCGGGGTTGAATTTCATCCTTAGAAATGGTGTTTTTTTATAGTTTTTAAAAATGAAGCATTTTTTGGTGTCCGGGGAAGAAAATTTGTGATGCTGGGGTCAGGGATTTTTGTGCCCAGGAGGTGAAATATTTTCTTTTTGACCCAAATGTAAAAACGGACTCCAGAATTAGATTTGGGGTTTAATTTCATCCTTGAAAATGGTGTTTTTCATAGATTTTAAAAATCAAGATTTTTTTGTGTCCGGGGAAGAAAATTCGTGATCAGGGATTTTTGTGCCCAGGAGGTAAATTTTTTTTGACACAAATGTAAAAACCGAGGCCAATATGAGATTCGGGGTTGAATTTCATCCTTAGAAATGGTGTTTTTTTATAGTTTTTAAAAATGAAGCATTTTTGGGTGTCCGGGGAAGAAAATTTGTGATGCTGGGGTCAGGGATTTTTGTGCCCAGGAGGTGAAATATTTTTTTTTTGACCCAAATGTAAAAACGGACTCCAGAATTAGATTTGGGGTTTAATTTCATCCTTGAAAATGGTGTTTTTCATAGATTTTAAAAATCAAGATTTTTTTGTGTCCGGGGAAGAAAATTCGTGATGCCAGGAATTTTTATGCCCAGCAGGTAAATTGTTTTTTGACCCAAATGTAAAAGCAGACACCAGAATTAGATTCGAGGTTTAATTGCATCCTTAAAAATGGTGTTTTCTATACTTTTTATAAATGAAGATATTTTTGGTGTCCGGGGAAGGAAATTCCTGATGCCGGCGTCAGGGATTTTTGTGCCCAGGAGGTGAAAATTTTTTTTGACCCAAATGTAAAATTCGATTCCAGAATGAGGTTTGGGGTTGCATTTCATCCTTAAAAATGGTGTTTTTTATACTTTTTGTAAATGAACATATTTGGGGTGTCCGGGGGACAAAATTCCTGATGCCGGTGTCAGGGATTTTTGTGCCCAGGAGGTGAAATTTTTTTTTGACCCAAATGTAAAAACGGACACCAGAATTACATTCAGGGTTGAATTTCATCCTTGAAAATGGTGTTTTTCATAGATTTTAAAAATCAAGATTTTTTGATGTCCGGGGAAGAAAATTCCTGATGCCGGTGTCAGGGATTTTTGTGCCCAGGAGGTGAAATTTTTTTTTTTACCCAAATGTAAAAACGGACACCAGAATTAGATTCGGGGTTGAATTTCTTCCTTAAAAATGGTGTTTTTTTATAGATTTTAAAAATCAACGATTTTTGGTTTCCGGGGAAGAAAATTCCTGATGCCGGGGTCAGGGATTTTTGTGCCCAGGAGGTGAATTTTTTTTTGACCCAAATGTAAAAACGGACGCCAGAATTACATTCGGGGTTGAATTTCACGCTTAAAAATGATGTTATTTATACTTTTTAAAAATCAAGGTTTTTTGGTTTCCGGGGAAGAAAATTCGTGATGCCGGGGTCAGGGAGTTTTGTGCCCAGGAGGTGAATTTTTTTTGTTGACGCAAATGTAAAAACGGATGCCAGAATTACATTCGGGGTTTAATTTCACGCTTAAAAATGGTGTTTTTTATACTTTTTAAAAATCAAGATTTTTTTGTGTCCAGGGAAGAAAATTCGTGATGCCGGGGTCAAGGATTTTTGTGCCCAGGAGGTGAATATTTTTTTTGACCCAAATGTAAAAATGGATGCCAGAATTAGATTTGGGGTTGAATTTCGTCCTTCAATATGGTGTTTTTCATAGTTTTTAAAAATCAAGATTTTTTTGGTGTCCTGGGAAGATAATTCCTGATGCCAGGGTCAGGGATTTTTGTGCCCAGGAGGTGAATATTTTTTTTGACCCAAATGTAAAAACGGATGTCAGAATTAGATTTGGGGTTGAATTTTGTCCTTAAAAATAGTGTTTTTCGTAATTTTTAAAAATCAAGATTTTGTTGGGAAGAAAATGCCTGATGCCGGAGTCAGAGATTTTTGTGCCCAGGAGGTGAAATTTTTTTCCCCACCCAAATCTATAAACGGACGCCGGAATGAGATTCGGGGTTGAATTTCGTGCTTAAAAAGGGTGTTTTTCATAGCTTTTAAAAATCAAGATTTTTTTGGTGTCCGGGGAAGAAAATTCCTGATGCCGGGGTCAGTGACTTTTGTGCCCAGGAGGTGAAATTATTTTCCACCCAAATGTAAAAACGCACACCAGAATGAGATTCGGGGTTGAATTTCATTCTTTAAAATGATGTTTTTCATAGCTTTTAAAAATCAAGAATTTTTTGGTGTCCCGGGAAGAAAATTCCTGATGCCGGAGTCAGGGATTTTTGTGCCCAGGAGGTGAAATTTTTTCCCACCCCCAAATCTAAAAACCAACACCAGAATGAGATTCGGGGTTGAATTTCATTCTCAAAAATGGTGTTTTTCATCGCTTTTAAAAATCAAGATTTATTTCGTGTCCGGGGAAGAAAATTCCTGATGCTGGGGTCAGGGATTTTTGTGCCCAGGAGGTGAATGTTTTTTATTGACTCAAATGTAAAAACTGACACCAGAATGAAATTCGGGGTTGAATTTCTTCCTTAAAAATGGTGTTTTTCATAGTTTATAAAAATCAAGATTTTTTTGGTGTCCGGGGAAGAAAATTCCTGATGCCAGGGTCAGGGATTTTTGTGCCCAGGAGGTGAAATTTTTTTTTCCACCCAAATGTAAAAACGGACACCAGAATGAGATTCGGGGTTGAATTTCTTCCTTAAAAATGGTGTTTATCATAATTTTTAAAAATCAAGATTTTGTTGGGAAGAAAATTCCTGATGCCGGAGTCAGGGATTTTTGTGCCCAGGAGGTGAAATTTTTTTCCACCCAAATGTAAAAACGCACACTAGAATGAGATTCGGGGTTGAATTTCATTCTTAAAAATGGTGTTTTTCATAGCTTTTAAATATTAAGAATTTTTTGGTGTCCGGGGAAGAAAATTCCTAATGCCGAAGGCAAGGCAAGGCAAGGCAAAGCAAGGCAAGGCAAAGCATGGCAGGGCAAGGCAAATTTCAAATTTCAAATTTCAAATTTCAAATTTCAAATTTCAAATTTCAAATTATTTCAAATTTCAAATTTCAAATTTCAAATTTCAAATTTCTTTAATTTTATTTAATTTAATTTAAAATCCCTCAGTCCAGGCCAGACAATTCAAACAACCAGGTTTTTAAGTCCCGGCGATTTTTGTGCCCAGGAGGTGAATTTTTTTTCAACCCAAATGTATAAATAGACACCAGAATGAGATTCGGGGTTGAATTTCATCCTTCAAAATGGTGTTTTTCATAGATTTTAAATTCAAGATTTTCTTGGTGTGCGGGGAAGAAAATTCCTGATGCCGGAGTCAGGGATTTTTGTGCCCAGGAGGTGAATGTTTTTTTTTACTCAAATCTAAAAACGGACACCAGAATGAGATTCGGGGTTGAATTTCATCCTTAAAAATGGTGTTTTCATAGCTTTTAAAAATCAAGATTTTTTTGGTGTCTGGGTAAGAAAATTCCTTATGCCGATTTTTGTGCCCAGGAGGTGAAAAAAAATTTCTGACTCAAATCTAAAAACGGACACCAGAATGAGATTCGGGGTTGCTTTTTGTCCTTAAAAATGTCATTTTTCATAGCATTTAAAAATCAAGATTTTTTTGGTGTGCGGGGAAGAAAATTCCTGATGCTGGGGTCAGGGATTTTTGTGCCCAGGAGGTGAAATTTTTTCCCCACCCAAATCTAAAAACGGACACCAGAATGAGATTCGGGGTTGAATTTCATTCTCAAAAATGGTGTTTTTCATTGCTTTTAAAAATCAAGATTTTTGTGGTGTCCGGGGAAGAAAATTCCTGATGCCAGGGTCAGGGATTTTTGTGCCCAGGAGGTGAATTTTTTTTCCACCCAAATCTATAAACGGACACTGGAATGAGATTCGGGGTTGAATTTCGTGCTTAAAAATGGTGTTTTTTATAGCTTTTAAAAATCAAGAATTTTTTGGTATCCGGGGAAGAAAATTCCTGATGCCGGAGTCAGGGACTTTTGTGCCCAGGAGGTGAAATTATTTTCCATTCAAATGTAAAAACGGATGCCAGAATTACATTCGGGGTTGAATTTCACGCTTAAAAATGGTGTTTTTTATACTTTTTAAAAATCAAGCATTTTTTGGTGTCCGGGCAAGTAAATTTTTGATGCCGGGGTCAGGGATTTTTGTGCCCAGGGGGTGAAATTTTTTTTTTGACCCAAATGTAAAAATGGACACTAGAATTAGTTTCGGGGTTGAATTTCACGCTTAAAAATGGTGTTTTTTATAGTTTTTAAAAATCAAGAATTTTTTGTTGTCCGGGAAAGAAAATTACTGATGCCGGGGTCAGGGATTTTTGTGCCCAGGAGGTGATTTTTTTTTTGACTCAAATGTAAAAACGGACGCCAGAATTAGATTTGGGGTTTAATTTCATGCTTAAAAATGGTGTTTTCTATAGATTTTAAAAATCAAGGTTTTTTGGTGTCCGGGGAAGAAAATTCCTGATGCCGGGGTGAGGGATTTTTGTGCCCAGGAGGTGAATTTTTCATTGTTGACCCAAATGTAAAAACGGATGCCAGAATTACATTCGGGGTTTAATTTCACGCTTAAAAATTGTGTTTTTTATACTTTTTAAAAATCAAGCATTTTTTGGTGTCCGGGCTAGTAAATTTCTGATGCCGGGGTCAGGGATTTTTGTGCCCAGGAGGTGAAAAAGATTTTTTGACAAAAATGTAAAAACCGAGTCCAGTATGAGATTCGGGGTTGAATTTCATCCTTAGAAATGGTGTTTTTTATACTTTTTAAAAATCAAGCATTTTTTGGTGTCCGGGCAAGTAAATTTCTGATTTCGGAGTCAGGGATTTTTGTGCCCAGGAGGTGACATTTTTTTTGACCCAAATGTAAAAACGGACGCCAGAATTACATTCGGGGTTGAATTTCACGCTTAAAAATGGTGTTTTTTATAGTTTTTAAAAATCAAGCATTTTTTGGTGTCCGGGGAAGAAAATTCCTGTTGCCGGGTTCAGGGATTTTTGTGCCCAGCGGGTGAAAATTTTTTTTTGACCCAAATGTAAAAATGGACGCCAGAATTAGATTCGGGGTTGAATTTCACCCTTGAAAATGGTGTTTTTCATAGATTTTAAAAATCAAGATTTTTTTGGTGTCAGGGGAAGAAAATTCGTGATGCCAGGGTCAGGGATTTTTGTGCCCAGGAGTTGAATTTTTTTTTGTTGACCCAAATGTAAAAACGGATGCCAGAATTACATTCGGGGTTTAATTTCACGCTTAAAAATGGTGTTTTTATACTTTTTAAAAATCAAGCATTTTTTGGTGTCCGGGCAAGTAAATTTGTGATGCCGGGGTCAGGGATTTTTGTGCCCAGGAGGTGAAAAAGATTTTTTGACACAAATGTAAAAACCGAGTCCAGTATGAGATTCGGGGTTGAATTTCATCCTTAGAAATGGAGTTTTTTATAGATTTTAAAAATCAAGATTTTTTTGTGTCCAGGGAAGAAAATTCGTGATGCCGGGGTCAGGGATTTTTGTGCCCAGGAGGTAAATTTTTTTTGACCCAAATGTAAAAACAGACACCAGAATTAGATTCGAGTTTTAATTTCATCCTTAAAAATGGTTTTTTTCATAGATTTTAAAAATCAAGATTTTTTGATGTCCGTGGAAGAAAATTCGTGATGCCGGGGTCAGGGATTTTTGTGCCCAGGAGGTAAATTTTTTTTTGACACAAATGTAAAAACCGAGGCCAGTATGAGATTCGGGGTTGAATTTAATCCTTAAAAATCTTTTTTTTCATAGATTTTAAAAACCAAGATTTTTTGGTGTCCGGGGAAGAAAATTTCTGATGCCGGGGTCAGGGACTTTTGTGCCCAGGAGGTGAATTTTTTTTTGACCCAAATGTAAAAATGGACACCAGAATTACATTTGGGGTTGAATTTCACGCTTAAAAATGGTGTTTTTTATACTTTTTAAAAATCAAGCATTTTTTGGTGTCTGGCCAAGTAAATTTCTGATGCCGGGGTCAGGGATTTTATTTGCCTAGGAGGTATACATTTTTTTTTACCCAAATGTAAAAACGGACGCCAGAATTAGATTTGGGGTTTAATTTCATGCTTAAAAATGGTGTTTTTTATAGATTTTAAAAATCAAGGTTTTTTGGTGTCCGGGGAAGAAAATTCCTGTTGACGGGGTCAGGGATTTTTGTGCCCAGGAGGTGAATTTTTTTTTTGACACAAATGTAAAAACCTAGGACAGTATGAGATTCGGGGTTGAATTTCATCCTTAGAAATGGTGTTTTTTATAGATTTTAAAAATCAAGATTTTTTTGTGTCCAGGGAAGAAAATTCGTGATGCCGGGGTCAGGATTTTTGTGCCCAGGAGGTAAATTTTTTTGACCCAAATGTAAAAACAGACACCAGAATTAGATTCGAGTTTTAATTTCATCCTTAAAAATGGTTTTTTTCATAGATTTTAAAAATCAAGAATTTTTTGGTGTCCGGGCAAGAAAATTCCTGATGCCAGGGTCAGGGATTTTTGTGCCCAGGAGGTAAATTTTTTTTTTGACCCAAATGTAAAAATGGACACCAGAATTACATTCGGGGTTGAATTTCACACTTAAAAATGGTGTTTTTTATAGTTTTTAAAAATCAAGCATTTTTTGGTGTCCGGGGAAGAAAATTCCTGTTGCCGGGTTCAGGGATTTTTGTGCCCAGCGGGTGAAAATTTTTTTTTGACCCAAATGTAAAAATGGACGCCAGAATTAGATTCGGGGTTGAATTTCACCCTTGAAAATGGTGTTTTTCATAGATTTTAAAAATCAAGATTTTTTTGGTGTCAGGGGAAGAAAATTCGTGATGCCAGGGTCAGGGATTTTTGTGCCCAGGAGTTGATTTTTTTTTTTTGTTGACCCAAATGTAAAAACGGATGCCAGAATTACATTCGGGGTTTAATTTCACGCTTAAAAATGGTGTTTTTTTATACTTTTTAAAAATCAAGCATTTTTTGGTGTCCGGGCTAGTAAATTTCTGATGCCGGGGTCAGGGATTTTTGTGCCCAGGAGGTGAAAAAGATTTTTTGACACAAATGTAAAAACCGAGTCCAGTATGAGATTCGGGGTTGAATTTCATCCTTAGAAATGGAGTTTTTTATAGATTTTAAAAATCAAGATTTTTTTGTGTCCAGGGAAGAAAATTCGTGATGCCGGGGTCAGGGATTTTTGTGCCCAGGAGGTAAATTTTTTTTGACCCAAATGTAAAAACAGACACCAGAATTAGATTCGAGTTTTAATTTCATCCTTAAAAATGGTTTTTTTCATAGATTTTAAAAATCAAGATTTTTTGATGTCCGGGGAAGAAAATTCGTGATGCCGGGGTCAGGGATTTTTGTGCCAAGGAGGTAAATTTTTTTTTGACACAAATGTAAAAACCGAGGCCAGTATGAGATTCGGGGTTGAATTTAATCCTTAAAAATCTTTTTTTTCATAGATTTTAAAAACCAAGATTTTTTGGTGTCCGGGGAAGAAAATTTCTGATGCCGGGGTCAGGGACTTTTGTGCCCAGGAGGTGAATTTTTTTTTGACCCAAATGTAAAAATGGACACCAGAATTACATTCGGGGTTGAATTTCACGCTTAAAAATGGTGTTTTTTATACTTTTTAAAAATCAAGCATTTTTTGGTGTCTGGCCAAGTAAATTTCTGATGCCGGGGTCAGGGATTTTATTTGCCTAGGAGGTAAACATTTTTTTTTACCCAAATGTAAAAACGGACACCAGAATTAGATTTGGGGTTTAATTTCATGCTTAAAAATGGTGTTTTTTATAGATTTTAAAAATCAAGGTTTTTTGGTGTCCGGGGAAGAAAATTCCTGTTGACGGGGTCAGGGATTTTTGTGCCCAGGAGGTGAATTTTTTTTTTGACACAAATGTAAAAACCTAGGACAGTATGAGATTCGGGGTTGAATTTCATCCTTAGAAATGGTGTTTTTTATAGATTTTAAAAATCAAGATTTTTTTGTGTCCAGGGAAGAAAATTCGTGATGCCGGGGTCAGGATTTTTGTGCCCAGGAGGTAAATTTTTTTTGACCCAAATGTAAAAACAGACACCAGAATTAGATTCAAGTTTTAATTTCATCCTTAAAAATGGTTTTTTTCATAGATTTTAAAAATCAAGAATTTTTTGGTGTCCGGGCAAGAAAATTCCTGATGCCAGGGTCAGGGATTTTTGTGCCCAGGAGGTGAATTTTTTTTTTGACCCAAATGTAAAAATGGACACCAGAATTACATTCGGGGTTGAATTTCATGCTTAAAACTGGTGTTTTTTATAGTTTTTAAAAATCAAGAATTTTTTGTTGTCCGGGAAAGAAAATTACTTTTGCCGGGGTCAGGGATTTTATTTGCCTAGGAGGTGAACATTTTTTTTTTTACTCAAATGTAAAAACGGACGCCAGAATTAGATTTGGGGTTTAATTTCATGCTTAAAAATGGTGTTTTCTATAGATTTTAAAAATCAAGCATTTTTTGGTGTCCGGACAAGTAAATTTTTGATGCCGGGGTCAGGGATTTTTGTGCCCAGGGGGTGAGAAAGATTTTTTGACACAAATGTAAAAACCGAGGCCAGTATGAGATTCGGGGTTGAATTTCATCCTTAGAAATGGTGTTTTTTATAGATTTTAAAAATCAAGATTTTTTTGTGTCCAGGGAAGAAAATTCGTGATGCCGGGGTCGGGGATTTTTGTGCCCAGGAGGTAAATTTTTTTTGACCCAAATGTAAAAACAGACACCAGAATTAGATTCGAGTTTTAATTTCATCCTTAAAAATGGTTTTTTTCATAGATTTTAAAAATCAAGATTTTTTGGTGTCCGGGGAAGAAAATTCGTGATTAGGGATTTTTGTGCCCAGGAGGTAATTTTTTTTTGACACAAATGTAAAAACCGAGGCCAATATGAGATTCGGGGTTGAATTTCATCCTTAGAAATGGTGGTTTTAATAGTTTTTAAAAATCAAGCATTTTTTGGTGTCCGGGGAAGAAAATTCGTGATGCTGGGGTCAGGGATTTTTGTGCCCAGGAGGTGAAATATTTTTTTTTGACCCAAATGTAAAAACGGACTCCAGAATTAGATTTGGGGTTTAATTTCATCCTTGAAAATGGTGTTTTTCATAGATTTTAAAAATCAAGATTTTTTTGTGTCCGGGGAAGAAAATTCGTGATGCCAGGAATTTTTATGCCCAGCAGGTAAATTGTTTTTTGACCCAAATGTAAAAGCAGACACCAGAATTAGATTCGAGGTTTAATTGCATCCTTAAAAATGGTGTTTTCTATACTTTTTATAAATGAAGATATTTTTGGTGTCCAGGGAAGAAAATTCCTGATGCCGGAGTCAGGGATTTTTGTGCCCAGGAGGTGAATGTTTATTTTTACTCAAATCTAAAAACGGACACCAGAATGAGATTCGGGGTTGCTTTTTGTCCTTAAAAATGTCATTTTTCATAGCATTTAAAAATCAAGATTTTTTTGGTGTGCGGGGAAGAAAATTCCTGATGCCGGGGTCAGGGATTTTTGTGCCCAGGAGGTGAATTTTTTTTTCCACCCAAATCTATAAACGGACACCAGAATGAGATTCGGGGTTGAATTTCGTGCTTAAAAATGGTGTTTTTCATAGCTTTTAAAAATCAAGATTTTTTTGGTGTACGGGGAAGAAAATTCCTGATGCCGGAGTCAGGGACTTTTATTTATTTATTTATTTATTTTAATTCCATTTATATCCCGCCCTTCTCCGAAGACTCAGGGCGGCTTACAAGCTTAGCAGTAGCCTTCATTCTATGTAAATGCCTGCTTATTAGGGCTTTCACACACACCCCAAGCGGCATTATTACAAAGTCAGCTTAATTGCCCCCAACAATCTGGGTCCTTTTGTGCCCAGGAGGTGAAATTATTTTCCACTCAAATGTAAAAACGGATGCCAGAATTAGATTTGGGGTTTAATTCCATGCTTAAAAATGGTTTTTTCTATAGATTTTAAAAATCAAGGTTTTTTAG
This sequence comes from Vipera ursinii, assembly GCF_947247035.1. Classification (NCBI taxonomy): domain Eukaryota; kingdom Metazoa; phylum Chordata; class Lepidosauria; order Squamata; family Viperidae; genus Vipera; species Vipera ursinii. Next base: position 156,342,083 of record NC_139513.1, on the reverse strand, counting down.
TGTCCAGGGAAGAAAATTCCTGATGCCGGGGTGAGGGATTTTTGTGCCCAGGAGGTGAATTTTTCGTTGTTGACCCAAATGTAAAAACGGATGCCAGAATTACATTCGGGGTTTAATTTCACGCTTAAAAATTGTGTTTTTTATACTTTTTAAAAATCAAGCATTTTTTGGTGTCCGGGCTAGTAAATTTCTGATGCCGGGGTCAGGGATTTTTGTGCCCAGGAGGTGAATTTTTCATTGTTGACCCAAATGTAAAAACGGATGCCAGAATTACATTCGGGGTTGAATTTCACGCTTAAAAATGGTGTTTTTTATAGTTTTTAAAAGTCAAGAATTTTTTGTTGTCCGGGAAAGAAAATTACTGATGCCGGGGTCAGGGATTTTATTTGCCTAGGAGGTGAACATTATTTTTTTGACTCAAATGAAAAAACGGACGCCAGAATTAGATTTGGGGTTTAATTTCATGCTTAAAAATGGTGTTTTCTATAGATTTTAAAAATCAAGGTTTTTTGGTGTCCGGGGAAGAAAATTCCTGATGCCGGGGTGAGGGATTTTTGTGCCCAGGAGGTGAATTTTTCATTGTTGACCCAAATGTAAAAACGGATGCCAGAATTACATTCGGGGTTTAATTTCACGCTTAAAAATGGTGTTTTTTATACTTTTTAAAAATCAAGCATTTTTTGGTGTCCGGGCTAGTAAATTTCTGATGCCGGGGTCAGGGATTTTTGTGCCCAGGAGGTGAAAAAGATTTTTTGACACAAATGTAAAAATCGAGTCCAGTATGAGATTCGGGGTTGAATTTCATCCTTAGAAATGGTGTTTTTTATACTTTTTAAAAATCAAGCATTTTTTGGTGTCCGGGCAAGTAAATTTCTGATTTCGGAGTCAGGGATTTTTGTGCCCAGGAGGTGACATTTTTTTTGACCCAAATGTAAAAACGGACGCCAGAATTGCATTCGGGGTTGAATTTCACGCTTAAAAATGGTGTTTTTTATAGTTTTTAAAAATTAAGCATTTTTTGGTGTCCGGGGAAGAAAATTCCTGTTGCCGGGTTCAGGGATTTTTGTGCCCAGCGGGTGAAAATTTTTTTTTGACCCAAATGTAAAAACGGACGCCAGAATTAGATACAGGGTTGAATTTCATCCTTGAAAATGGTGTTTTTCATAGATTTTAAAAATCAAGATTTTTTGGTGTCCGGGGAAGAGAATTCCTGATGCCGGAGTCAGGGATTTTTGTGCCCGAGAGGTGAGATTTTTTTTTGACCCAAATGTAAAAATGGACGCCAGAATTAGATTCGGGGTTGAATTTCACCCTTGAAAGTGGTGTTTTTCATAGATTTTAAAAATCAAGGTTTTTTGGTGTCCGGGGAAGAAAATTCCTGATGCCGGGGTGAGGGATTTTTGTGCCCAGGAGGTGAAAAAGATTTTTTGACACAAATGTAAAAACCGAGTCCAGTATGAGATTCGGGGTTGAATTTCATCCTTAGAAATGGTGTTTTTTATACTTTTTAAAAATCAAGCATTTTTTGGTGTCCGGGCAAGTAAATTTCTGATTTCGGAGTCAGGGATTTTTGTGCCCAGGAGGTGACATTTTTTTTGCCCCAAATGTAAAAACGGACGCCAGAATTACATTCGGGGTTGAATTTCACGCTTAAAAATGGTGTTTTTTATAGTTTTTAAAAATCAAGCTTTTTTTGGTGTGCGGGGAAGTAAATTTTTGATGCCGGGGTCAGGGATTTTTGTGCCCAGGGGGTGAAATTTTTTTTTTGACCCAAATGTAAAAATGGACACTAGAATTAGTTTCGGGGTTGAATTTCATCCTTAAAAATGGTGCTTTTTATAGTTTTTAAAAATCAAGAATTTTTTTGGTGTCCGGGCAAGAAAATTCCTGATGCCAGAGTCAGGGATTTTTGTGCCCAGGAGGTGAAAAAGATTTTTTGACACAAATGTAAAAACTGAGGCCAGTATGAGATTCGGGGTTGAATTTCATCCTTAAAAATGGTTTTTTTCATAGATTTTAAAAATCAAGAATTTTTTGGTGTCCAGGAAAGAAAATTCCTGATGCCGGGGTCAGGGATTTTTGTGCCCAGGAGGTGAATTTTTTTTTTGACCCAAATGTAAAAATGGACACCAGAATTACATTCGGGGTTGAATTTCACGCTTAAAAATGGTGTTTTTTATAGTTTTTAAAAATCAAGAATTTTTTGGTGTCCGGGAAAGAAAATTACTGATGCCGGGCTCAGGGATTCTTGTGCCCAGGAGGTGATTTTTTTTTTGACCCAAATGTAAAAATGGACACCAGAATTACATTCGGGGTTGAATTTCACGCTTAAAAATGGTGCTTTTTATAGTTTTTAAAAATCAAGAATTTTTTGTTGTCCGGGAAAGAAAATTACTGATGCCGGGGGATCAGGGATTTTATTTGCCTAAGAGGTGAACATTTTTTTTTTACTCAAATGTAAAAACGGACGCCAGAATTAGATTTGGGGTTTAATTTCATGCTTAAAAATGGTGTTTTCTATAGATTTTAAAAATCAAGGTTTTTTGGTGTCCGGGGAAGAAAATTCCTGATGCCGGGGTGAGGGATTTTTGTGCCCAGGAGGTGAATTTTTCGTTGTTGACCCAAATGTAAAAACGGATGCCAGAATTACATTCGGGGTTTAATTTCACGCTTAAAAATTGTGTTTTTTATAGTTTTTAAAAATCAAGAATTTTTTGGTGTCCGGGCTAGTAAATTTCTGATGCCGGGGTCAGGGATTTTTGTGCCCAGGAGGTGAATTTTTTTTTGACCCAAATGTAAAAATGGACACCAGAATTACATTCAGGGTTGAATTTCACGCTTAAAAATGGTGTTTTTTATAGTTTTTAAAAATCAAGAATTTTTTGTTGTCCGGGAAAGAAAATTACTGATGCCGGGGTCAGGGATTTTTGTGCCCAGGAGGTGAAATTTTTTTCCCACCCAAATCTAAAAATGGACACCAGAATGAGATTCAGGGTTGAATTTCATTCTCAAAAATGGTGTTTTTCATTGCTTTTAAAAATTAAGAATTTTTTGGTGTCCGGGGAAGAAAATTCCTGATGCCGGAGTCAGGGATTTTTGTGCCCAGGAGGTGAAATTTTTTTTCCCACCCAAATGTAAAAACGGACACCAGAATGAGATTCAGGGTTGAATTTCATTCTCAAAAATGGTGTTTTTCATTAATTTTAAAAATTAAGAATTTTTTGGTGTCCGGGGAAGAAAATTCCTAATGCCGAAGGCAAGGCAAGGCAAGGCAAAGCAAGGCAAGGCAAGGCAAATTTCATATTTCAAATTTCATATTTCAAATTTCAAATTTCAAATTTCAAATTTCAAATTTCTTTAATTTTATTTAATTTAATTTAAAATCCCAAAGTCCAGGCCAGACAATTCAAAAAACCAGGTTTTTAAGTCCCGGCGATTTTTGTGCCCAGGAGGTGAAATTTTTTTTCCACCCAAATGTATAAATAGACACCAGAATGCGATTCGGGGTTGAATTTCGTCCATCAAAATGGTGTTTTTCATAGATTTTAAATTCAAGATTTTTTTGGTGTGCGGGGAAGAAAATTCCTGATGCCGGAGTCAGGGACTTTTGTGCCCAGGAGGTGAAATTATTTTCCACCCAAATGTAAAAACGCACACCAGAATGAAATTCGGGCTTGAATTTCATTCTTAAAAATGATGTTTTTCATAGCTTTTAAAAATCAAGAATTTTTTGGTGTCCGGGGAAGAAAATTCCTGATGTCGGAGTCAGGGATTTTTGTGCCCAGGAGGTGAAATTTTTTTTTCCACCCAAATGTCAAAACGCACACTAGAATGAGATTCGGGGTTGAATTTCATTCTTAAAAATGGTGTTTTACATAGCTTTTAAAAGTTAAGAATTTTTTGGTGTCCGGGGAAGAAAATTCCTAATGCCGAAGGCAAGGCAAGGCAAGGCAAGGCAAAGCAAGGCAAGGCAAGGCAAATTTCAAATTTCAAATTTCAAATTTCAAATTTCAAATTTCAAATTTCAAATTTCAAATTCAAATTATTTCAAATTTCAAATTTCAAATTTCAAATTTCTTTAATTTTATTTAATTTAATTTAAAATCCCTCAGTCCAGGCCAGACAATTCAAACAACCAGGTTTTTAAGTCCCGGCGATTTTTGTGCCCAGGAGGTGAAATTTTTTTTCAACCCAAATGTATAAATAGACACCAGAATGAGATTCGGGGTTGAATTTCGTCCTTCAAAATGGTGTTTTTAATAGATTTTAAATTCAAGAATTTTTTGGTGTGCGGGGAAGAAAATTCCTGATGCCGGAGTCAGGGATTTTTGTGCCCAGGAGGTGAATGTTTTTTTTTACGAAAATCTAAAAACGGACACCAGAATGAGATTCGGGGTTGAATTTCATCCTTAAAAATGGTGTTTTCATAGCTTTTAAAAATCAAGATTTTTTTGGTGTCTGGGTAAGAAAATTCCTAATGCCGATTTTTGTGCCCAGGAGGTGAAAAAAAATTTCTGACTCAAATCTAAAAACGGACACCAGAATGAGATTCGGGGTTGCTTTTTGTCCTTAAAAATGTCATTTTTCATAGCATTTAAAAATCAAGATTTTTTTTGTGTGCAGGGAAGAAAATTCCTGATGCTGGGGTCAGGGATTTTTGTGCCCAGGAGGTGAAATTTTTTTCCCACCCAAATCTAAAAACGGACACCAGAATGAGATTCGGGGTTGAATTTCATTCTCAAAAATGGTGTTTTTCATTGCTTTTAAAAATCAAGATTTTTTTGGTGTCCGGGGAAGAAAATTCCTGATGCCAGGGTCAGGGATTTTTGTGCCCAGGAGGTGAATATTTTTTTTGACCCAAATGTAAAAACGGATGCCAGAATTAGATTTGGGGTTGAATTTCGTCCTTCAAAATGGTGTTTTTCATAGTTTTTAAAAATGAAGATTTTTTTGGTGTCAGGGGAAGATAATTCCTGATGCCGGAGTCAGGGATTTTTGGGCCCAGGAGGTGAAATTTTTTTTTTGACTCAAATGTAAAAACAGACACCCGAATAGATTCAGGGTTGAATTTTGTACTTAAAAATTGTGTTTTTCATAATTTTTAAAAATCAAGATTTTGTTGGGAAGAAAATTCCTGATGCCGGAGTGAGGGATTTTTGTGCCCAGGAGGTGAAATTTTTTTTTCCACCTAAATCTATAAACGGACACCGGAATGAGATTCGGGGTTGAATTTCGTGCTTAAAAATGGTGTTTTTCATAGCTTTTAAAAATCAAGATTTTTTAGGTGTCCGGGGAAGAAAATTCCTGATGCCAGGGTCAGAGAGTTTTGTGCCCAGGAGGTGAATTTTTTTTTTCACACACAAATCTATAAACAGACGCCGGAATGAGATTCGGGGTTGAATTTCATGCTTAAAAATGGTGTTTTTCATAGCTTTTAAAAATCAAGAATTTTTTGGTGTCCAGGGAAGAAAATTCCTGATGCCTGAGTCAGGGATTTTTGTGCCCAGGAGGTGAATGTTTATTTTTACTCAAATCTAAAAACGGACACCAGAATGAGATTCGGGGTTGCTTTTTGTCCTTAAAAATGTCATTTTTCATAGCATTTAAAAATCAAGATTTTTTTGGTGTGCGGGGAAGAAAATTCCTGATGCCGGGGTCAGGGATTTTTGTGCCCAGGAGGTGAATTTTTTTTCCCCACCCAAAACTATAAACGGACACCGGAATGAGATTCGGGGTTGAATTTCGTGCTTAAAAATGGTGTTTTTCATAGCTTTTAAAAATCAAGATTTTTTTGGTGTACGGGGAAGAAAATTCCTGATGCCGGGGTCAGAGAGTTTTGTGCCCAGGAGGTGAATTTTTTTTCCCCACCCAAATCTATAAACAGACGCCGGAATGAGATTTGGGGTTGAATTTCGTGCTTAAAAATGGTGTTTTTTATAGCTTTTAAAAATCAAGAATTTTTTGGTGTCCGGGGAAGAAAATTCCTGATGCCGGAGTCAGGGACTTTTGTGCCCAGGAGGTGAAATTATTTTCCACTCAAATGTAAAAACGGATGCCAGAATTAGATTTGGGGTTTAATTTCATGCTTAAAAATGGTTTTTTCTATAGATTTTAAAAATCAAGGTATTTTGGTGTCCGGGGAAGAAAATTCCTGATGCCGGGGTGAGGGATTTTTGTGCCCAGGAGGTGAATTTATCGTTGTTGACCCAAATGTAAAAACGGATGCCAGAATTACATTCGGGGTTTAATTTCACGCTTAAAAATTGTGTTTTTTATACTTTTTAAAAATCAAGCATTTTTTGGTGTCCGGGCTAGTAAATTTGTGATGCCGGGGTCAGGGATTTTTGTACCCAGGAGGTGAATTTTTCGTTGTTGACCCAAATGTAAAAACGGACGCCAGAATTACATTCGGGGTTGAATTTCACGCTTAAAAATGGTGTTTTTTATAGTTTTTAAAAATCAAGAATTTTTTGTTGTCTGGGAAAGAAAATTACTGATGCCGGGGTCAGGGATTTTATTTGCCTAGGAGGTGAACATTATTTTTTTGACTCAAATGAAAAAACGGACGCCAGAATTAGATTGGGGGTTTAATTTCATGCTTAAAAATGGTGTTTTCTATAGATTTTAAAAATCAAGGTTTTTTGGTGTCCGGGGAAGAAAATTCCTGATGCCGGGGTGAGGGATTTTTCTGCCCAGGAGGTGAATATTTCGTTGTTGACCCAAATGTAAAAACGGATGCCAGAATTACATTCGGGGTTTAATTTCACGCTTAAAAATGGTGTTTTTTATACTTTTTAAAAATCAAGCATTTTTTGGTGTCCGGGCAAGTAAATTTTTGATGCCGGGGTCAGGGATTTTTGTGCCCAGGGGGTGAAATTTTTTTTTTGACCCAAATGTAAAAATGGACACTAGAATTAGTTTCGGGGTTGAATTTCACGCTTAAAAATGGTGTTTTTTATAGTTTTTAAAAATCAAGAATTTTTTGTTGTCCGGGCTAGTAAATTTCTGATGCCGGGGTCAGGGATTTTTGTGCCCAGGAGGTGAATTTTTTTTTGACCCAAATGTAAAAATGGACACCAGAATTACATTCGGGGTTGAATTTCACGCTTAAAAATGGTGTTTTTTATAGTTTTTATAAATCAAGAATTTTTTGTTGTCCGGGAAAGAAAATTACTGATGCCGGGGTCAGGGATTTTATTTGCCTAGGAGGTGAACATTTTTTTTTGACTCAAATGTAAAAACGGACGCCAGAATTAGATTTGGGGTTTAATTTCATGCTTAAAAATGGTGTTTTCTATAGATTTTAAAAATCAAGGTTTTTTGGTGTCCGGGGAAGAAAATTCCTGATGCCGGGGTGAGGGATTTTTGTGCCCAGGAGGTGAATATTTCGTTGTTGACCCAAATGTAAAAACGGATGCCAGAATTACATTCGGGGTTTAATTTCACGCTTAAAAATGGTGTTTTTTATACTTTTTAAAAATCAAGCATTTTTTGGTGTCCGGGCTAGTAAATTTCTGATGCCGGGGTCAGGGATTTTTGTGCCCAGGAGGTGAATTTTTCGTTGTTGACCCAAATGTAAAAACGGATGCCAGAATTACATTCGGGGTTGAATTTCACGCTTAAAAATGGTGTTTTTTATAGTTTTTAAAAATCAAGAATTTTTTGTTGTCTGGGAAAGAAAATTACTGATGCCGGGGTCAGGGATTTTTGTGCCCAGGGGGTGAAATTTTTTTTTTGACCCAAATGTAAAAATGGACACTAGAATTACATTCGGGGTTGAATTTCACGCTTAAAAATGGTGTTTTCTATAGATTTTAAAAATCAAGGTTTTTTGGTGTCCGGGGAAGAAAATTCCTGATGCCGGGGTGAGGGATTTTTGTGCCCAGGAGGTGAATATTTCGTTGTTGACCCAAATGTAAAAACGGATGCCAGAATTACATTCGGGGTTTAATTTCACGCTTAAAAATGGTGTTTTTTATACTTTTTAAAAATCAAGCATTTTTTGGTGTCCGGGCTAGTAAATTTCTGATGCCGGGGTCAGGGATTTTTGTGCCCAGGAGGTGAAAAAGATTTTTTGACACAAATGTAAAAACCGAGCCCAGTATGAGATACGGGGTTGAATTTCATCCTTAGAAATGGTGTTTTTTATACTTTTTAAAAATCAAGCATTTTTTGGTGTCCGGGCAAGTAAATTTCTGATTTCGGAGTCAGGGATTTTTGTGCCCAGGAGGTGACATTTTTTTTGACCCAAATGTAAAAACGGACGCCAGAATTACATTCGGGGTTGAATTTCACGCTTAAAAATGGTGTTTTTTATAGTTTTTAAAAATCAAGCATTTTTTGGTGTCCGGAGAAGAAAATTCCTGTTGCCGGGTTCAGGGATTTTTGTGCCCAGCGGGTGAAAATTTTTTTTTGACCCAAATGTAAAAACGGACGCCAGAATTAGATTCAGGGTTGAATTTCACCCTTGAAAATGGTGTTTTTCATAGATTTTAAAAATCAAGATTTTTTGGTGTCAGGGGAAGAAAATTCGTGATGCCAGGGTCAGGGATTTTTGTGCCCAGGAGTTGAATTTTTTTTTGTTGACCCAAATGTAAAAACGGATGCCAGAATTACATTCGGGGTTTAATTTCACGCTTTAAAATGGTGTTTTTTATACTTTTTAAAAATCAAGCATTTTTTGGTGTCCGGGCAAGTAAATTTTTGATGCCGGGGTCAGGGATTTTTGTGCCCAGGGGGTGAAATTTTTTTTTTGACCCAAATGTAAAAATGGACACTAGAATTAGTTTCGGGGTTGAATTTCACGCTTAAAAATGGTGTTTTTTATAGTTTTTAAAAATCAAGAATTTTTTGTTGTCCGGGCTAGTAAATTTCTGATGCCGGGGTCAGGGATTTTTGTGCCCAGGAGGTGAATTTTTTTTTGACCCAAATGTAAAAATGGACACCAGAATTACATTCGGGGTTGAATTTCACGCTTAAAAATGGTGTTTTTTATAGTTTTTATAAATCAAGAATTTTTTGTTGTCCGGGAAAGAAAATTACTGATGCCGGGGTCAGGGATTTTATTTGCCTAGGAGGTGAACATTTTTTTTTGACTCAAATGTAAAAACGGACGCCAGAATTAGATTTGGGGTTTAATTTCATGCTTAAAAATGGTGTTTTCTATAGATTTTAAAAATCAAGGTTTTTTGGTGTCCGGGGAAGAAAATTCCTGATGCCGGGGTGAGGGATTTTTGTGCCCAGGAGGTGAATATTTCGTTGTTGACCCAAATGTAAAAACGGATGCCAGAATTACATTCGGGGTTTAATTTCACGCTTAAAAATGGTGTTTTTTATACTTTTTAAAAATCAAGCATTTTTTGGTGTCCGGGCTAGTAAATTTCTGATGCCGGGGTCAGGGATTTTTGTGCCCAGGAGGTGAATTTTTCGTTGTTGACCCAAATGTAAAAACGGATGCCAGAATTACATTCGGGGTTGAATTTCACGCTTAAAAATGGTGTTTTTTATAGTTTTTAAAAATCAAGAATTTTTTGTTGTCTGGGAAAGAAAATTACTGATGCCGGGGTCAGGGATTTTTGTGCCCAGGGGGTGAAATTTTTTTTTTGACCCAAATGTAAAAATGGACACTAGAATTACATTCGGGGTTGAATTTCACGCTTAAAAATGGTGTTTTCTATAGATTTTAAAAATCAAGGTTTTTTGGTGTCCGGGGAAGAAAATTCCTGATGCCGGGGTGAGGGATTTTTGTGCCCAGGAGGTGAATATTTCGTTGTTGACCCAAATGTAAAAACGGATGCCAGAATTACATTCGGGGTTTAATTTCACGCTTAAAAATGGTGTTTTTTATACTTTTTAAAAATCAAGCATTTTTTGGTGTCCGGGCTAGTAAATTTCTGATGCCGGGGTCAGGGATTTTTGTGCCCAGGAGGTGAAAAAGATTTTTTGACACAAATGTAAAAACCGAGCCCAGTATGAGATACGGGGTTGAATTTCATCCTTAGAAATGGTGTTTTTTATACTTTTTAAAAATCAAGCATTTTTTGGTGTCCGGGCAAGTAAATTTCTGATTTCGGAGTCAGGGATTTTTGTGCCCAGGAGGTGACATTTTTTTTGACCCAAATGTAAAAACGGACGCCAGAATTACATTCGGGGTTGAATTTCACGCTTAAAAATGGTGTTTTTTATAGTTTTTAAAAATCAAGCATTTTTTGGTGTCCGGAGAAGAAAATTCCTGTTGCCGGGTTCAGGGATTTTTGTGCCCAGCGGGTGAAAATTTTTTTTTGACCCAAATGTAAAAACGGACGCCAGAATTAGATTCAGGGTTGAATTTCACCCTTGAAAATGGTGTTTTTCATAGATTTTAAAAATCAAGATTTTTTGGTGTCAGGGGAAGAAAATTCGTGATGCCAGGGTCAGGGATTTTTGTGCCCAGGAGTTGAATTTTTTTTTGTTGACCCAAATGTAAAAACGGATGCCAGAATTACATTCGGGGTTTAATTTCACGCTTTAAAATGGTGTTTTTTATACTTTTTAAAAATCAAGCATTTTTTGTTGTCCGGGAAAGAAAATTACTGATGCCGGGGTCAGGGATTTTATTTGCCTAGGAGGTGAACATTTTTTTTTGACTCAAATGTAAAAATGGACGCCAGAATTAGATTTGGGGTTTAATTTCATGCTTAAAAATGGTGTTTTCTATAGATTTTAAAAATCAAGGTTTTTTGGTGTCCGGGGAAGAAAATTCCTGATGCCGGGGTGAGGGATTTTTGTGCCCAGGAGGTGAATATTTCGTTGTTTACCCAAATGTAAAAACGGATGCCAGAATTACATTCGGGGTTTAATTTCACGCTTAAAAATGGTGTTTTTTATACTTTTTAAAAATCAAGCATTTTTTGGTGTCCGGGCTAGTAAATTTCTGATGCCGGGGTCAGGGATTTTTGTGCCCAGGAGGTGAAAAAGATTTTTTGACACAAATGTAAAAACCGAGCCCAGTATGAGATACGGGGTTGAATTTCATCCTTAGAAATGGTGTTTTTTATACTTTTTAAAAATCAAGCATTTTTTGGTGTCCGGGCAAGTAAATTTCTGATTTCGGAGTCAGGGATTTTTGTGCCCAGGAGGTGACATTTTTTTTGACCCAAATGTAAAAACGGACGCCAGAATTACATTCGGGGTTGAATTTCACGCTTAAAAATGGTGTTTTTTATAGTTTTTAAAAATCAAGCATTTTTTGGTGTCCGGAGAAGAAAATTCCTGTTGCCGGGTTCAGGGATTTTTGTGCCCAGCGGGTGAAAATTTTTTTTTGACCCAAATGTAAAAACAGACGCCAGAATTAGATTCAGGGTTGAATTTCACCCTTGAAAATGGTGTTTTTCATAGATTTTAAAAATCAAGATTTTTTGGTGTCAGGGGAAGAAAATTCGTGATGCCAGGGTCAGGGATTTTTGTGCCCAGGAGTTGAATTTTTTTTTGTTGACCCAAATGTAAAAACGGATGCCAGAATTACATTCGGGGTTTAATTTCACGCTTTAAAATGGTGTTTTTTATACTTTTTAAAAATCAAGCATTTTTTGGTGTCCGGGCAAGTAAATTTCTGATGCCGGGGTCAGGGATTTTTGTGCCCAGGGTGTGAAATTTTTTTTTTGACCGAAATGTAAAAATGGACACTAGAATTAGTTTTGGGGTTGAATTTCGTCCTTAAAAATGGTGCTTTTTATAGTTTTTAAAAATCAAGAATTTTTTGTTGTCCGGGAAAGAAAATTACTGATGCCGGGGTCAGGGATTTTATTTGCCTAGGAGGTGAACATTATTTTTTTGACCCAAATGTAAAAATGGACGCCAGAATTAAATTCGGGGTTTAATTTCACCCTTGAAAATGGTGTTTTTCATAGCTTTTAAATATTAAGAATTTTTTGGTGTCCGGGGAAGAAAATTCCTAATGCCGAAGGCAAGGCAAGGCAAGGCAAAGCAAGGCAAGGCAAAGCATGGCAGGGCAAGGCAAATTTCAAATTTCAAATTTCAAATTTCAAATTTCAAGTTTCAAATTTCAAATTTCAAATTTCAAATTTCAAATTTCAAATTTCAAATTATTTCAAATTTCCAATTTCAAATTTCAAATTTCAAATTTCTTTAATTTTATTTAATTTAATTTAAAATCCCTCAGTCCAGGCCAGCCAATTCAAACAACCAGGTTTTTAAGTCCCGGCGATTTTTGTGCCCAGGAGGTGAATTTTTTTTCAACCCAAATGTATAAATAGACACCAGAATGAGATTCGGGGTTGAATTTCATCCTTCAAAATGGTGTTTTTCATAGATTTTAAATTCAAGATTTTTTTGGTGTGCGGGGAAGAAAATTCCTGATGCCGGAGTCAGTGATTTTTGTGCCCAGGAGGTGAATGTTTTTTTTTACTCAAATCTAAAAACGGACACCAGAATGAGATTCGGGGTTGAATTTCATCCTTAAAAATGGTGTTTTCATAGCTTTTAAAAATCAAGGTTTTTTTGGTGTCTGGGTAAGAAAATTCCTTATGCCGATTTTTGTGCCCAGGAGGTGAAAAAAAATTTCTGACTCAAATCTAAAAACGGACACCAGAATGAGATTCGGGGTTGCTTTTTGTCCTTAAAAATGTCATTTTTCATAGCATTTAAAAATCAAGATTTTTTTGGTGTGCGGGGAAGAAAATTCCTGATGCCGGGGTCAGGGATTTTTGTGCCCAGGAGGTGAAATTTTTTCCCCACCCAAATCTAAAAACGGACACCAGAATGAGATTCGGGGTTGAATTTCATTCTCAAAAATGGTGTTTTTCATTGCTTTTAAAAATCAAGATTTTTGTGGTGTCCGGGGAAGAAAATTCCTGATGCCAGGGTCAGGGATTTTTGTGCCCAGGAGGTGAATATTTTTTTTGACCCAAATGTAAAAACGGATGCCAGAATTAGATTTGGGGTTGAATTTCGTCCTTCAAAATGGTGTTTTTCATAGTTTTTAAAAATGAAGATTTTTTTGGTGTCAGGGGAAGATAATTCCTGATGCCGGAGTCAGGGATTTTTGGGCCCAGGAGGTGAAATTTTTTTTTTGACTCAAATGTAAAAACAGACACCCGAATAGATTCAGGGTTGAATTTTGTACTTAAAAATTGTGTTTTTCATAATTTTTAAAAATCAAGATTTTGTTGGGAAGAAAATTCCTGATGCCGGAGTGAGGGATTTTTGTGCCCAGGAGGTGAAATTTTTTTTTCCACCTAAATCTATAAACGGACACCGGAATGAGATTCGGGGTTGAATTTCGTGCTTAAAAATGGTGTTTTTCATAGCTTTTAAAAATCAAGATTTTTTAGGTGTCCGGGGAAGAAAATTCCTGATGCCAGGGTCAGAGAGTTTTGTGCCCAGGAGGTGAATTTTTTTTTTCACACACAAATCTATAAACAGACGCCGGAATGAGATTCGGGGTTGAATTTCATGCTTAAAAATGGTGTTTTTCATAGCTTTTAAAAATCAAGAATTTTTTGGTGTCCAGGGAAGAAAATTCCTGATGCCTGAGTCAGGGATTTTTGTGCCCAGGAGGTGAATGTTTATTTTTACTCAAATCTAAAAACGGACACCAGAATGAGATTCGGGGTTGCTTTTTGTCCTTAAAAATGTCATTTTTCATAGCATTTAAAAATCAAGATTTTTTTGGTGTGCGGGGAAGAAAATTCCTGATGCCGGGGTCAGGGATTTTTGTGCCCAGGAGGTGAATTTTTTTTCCCCACCCAAAACTATAAACGGACACCGGAATGAGATTCGGGGTTGAATTTCGTGCTTAAAAATGGTGTTTTTCATAGCTTTTAAAAATCAAGATTTTTTTGGTGTACGGGGAAGAAAATTCCTGATGCCGGGGTCAGAGAGTTTTGTGCCCAGGAGGTGAATTTTTTTTCCCCACCCAAATCTATAAACAGACGCCGGAATGAGATTTGGGGTTGAATTTCGTGCTTAAAAATGGTGTTTTTTATAGCTTTTAAAAATCAAGAATTTTTTGGTGTCCGGGGAAGAAAATTCCTGATGCCGGAGTCAGGGACTTTTGTGCCCAGGAGGTGAAATTATTTTCCACTCAAATGTAAAAACGGATGCCAGAATTAGATTTGGGGTTTAATTTCATGCTTAAAAATGGTTTTTTCTATAGATTTTAAAAATCAAGGTATTTTGGTGTCCGGGGAAGAAAATTCCTGATGCCGGGGTGAGGGATTTTTGTGCCCAGGAGGTGAATTTATCGTTGTTGACCCAAATGTAAAAACGGATGCCAGAATTACATTCGGGGTTTAATTTCACGCTTAAAAATTGTGTTTTTTATACTTTTTAAAAATCAAGCATTTTTTGGTGTCCGGGCTAGTAAATTTGTGATGCCGGGGTCAGGGATTTTTGTACCCAGGAGGTGAATTTTTCGTTGTTGACCCAAATGTAAAAACGGACGCCAGAATTACATTCGGGGTTGAATTTCACGCTTAAAAATGGTGTTTTTTATAGTTTTTAAAAATCAAGAATTTTTTGTTGTCTGGGAAAGAAAATTACTGATGCCGGGGTCAGGGATTTTATTTGCCTAGGAGGTGAACATTATTTTTTTGACTCAAATGAAAAAACGGACACCAGAATTAGATTGGGGGTTTAATTTCATGCTTAAAAATGGTGTTTTCTATAGATTTTAAAAATCAAGGTTTTTTGGTGTCCGGGGAAGAAAATTCCTGATGCCGGGGTGAGGGATTTTTCTGCCCAGGAGGTGAATATTTCGTTGTTGACCCAAATGTAAAAACGGATGCCAGAATTACATTCGGGGTTTAATTTCACGCTTAAAAATGGTGTTTTTTATACTTTTTAAAAATCAAGCATTTTTTGGTGTCCGGGCAAGTAAATTTTTGATGCCGGGGTCAGGGATTTTTGTGCCCAGGGGGTGAAATTTTTTTTTTGACCCAAATGTAAAAATGGACACTAGAATTAGTTTCGGGGTTGAATTTCACGCTTAAAAATGGTGTTTTTTATAGTTTTTAAAAATCAAGAATTTTTTGTTGTCCGGGCTAGTAAATTTCTGATGCCGGGGTCAGGGATTTTTGTGCCCAGGAGGTGAATTTTTTTTTGACCCAAATGTAAAAATGGACACCAGAATTACATTCGGGGTTGAATTTCACGCTTAAAAATGGTGTTTTTTATAGTTTTTATAAATCAAGAATTTTTTGTTGTCCGGGAAAGAAAATTACTGATGCCGGGGTCAGGGATTTTATTTGCCTAGGAGGTGAACATTTTTTTTTGACTCAAATGTAAAAACGGACGCCAGAATTAGATTTGGGGTTTAATTTCATGCTTAAAAATGGTGTTTTCTATAGATTTTAAAAATCAAGGTTTTTTGGTGTCCGGGGAAGAAAATTCCTGATGCCGGGGTGAGGGATTTTTGTGCCCAGGAGGTGAATATTTCGTTGTTGACCCAAATGTAAAAACGGATGCCAGAATTACATTCGGGGTTTAATTTCACGCTTAAAAATGGTGTTTTTTATACTTTTTAAAAATCAAGCATTTTTTGGTGTCCGGGCTAGTAAATTTCTGATGCTGGGGTCAGGGATTTTTGTGCCCAGGAGGTGAAAAAGATTTTTTGACACAAATGTAAAAACCGAGCCCAGTATGAGATACGGGGTTGAATTTCATCCTTAGAAATGGTGTTTTTTATACTTTTTAAAAATCAAGCATTTTTTGGTGTCCGGGCAAGTAAATTTCTGATTTCGGAGTCAGGGATTTTTGTACCCAGGAGGTGACATTTTTTTTGACCCAAATGTAAAAACGGACGCCAGAATTACATTCGGGGTTGAATTTCACGCTTAAAAATGGTGTTTTTTTATAGTTTTTAAAAATCAACCATTTTTTGGTGTCCGGAGAAGAAAATTCCTGTTGCCGGGTTCAGGGATTTTTGTGCCCAGCGGGTGAAAATTTTTTTTTGACCCAAATGTAAAAACGGACGCCAGAATTAGATTCAGGGTTGAATTTCACCCTTGAAAATGGTGTTTTCTATAGATTTTAAAAATCAAGGTTTTTTGGTGTCCGGGGAAGAAAATTCCTGATGCCGGGGTGAGGGATTTTTGTGCCCAGGAGGTGAAAAAGATTTTTTGACACAAATGTAAAAACCGAGTCCAGTATGAGATTCGGGGTTGAATTTCATCCTTAGAAATGGTGTTTTTTATACTTTTTAAAAATCAAGCATTTTTTGGTGTCCGGGCAAGTAAATTTCTGATTTCGGAGTCAGGGATTTTTGTGCCCAGGAGGTGACATTTTTTTTTGCCCCAAATGTAAAAACGGACGCCAGAATTACATTCGGGGTTGAATTTCACGCTTAAAAATGGTGTTTTTTATAGTTTTTAAAAATCAAGCTTTTTTTGGTGTGCGGGGAAGTAAATTTTTGATGCCGGGGTCAGGGATTTTTGTGCCCAGGGGGTGAAATTTTTTTTTTGACCCAAATGTAAAAATGGACACTAGAATTAGTTTCGGGGTTGAATTTCATCCTTAAAAATGGTGCTTTTTATAGTTTTTAAAAATCAAGAATTTTTTTGGTGTCCGGGCAAGAAAATTCCTGATGCCAGAGTCAGGGATTTTTGTGCCCAGGAGGTGAAAAAGATTTTTTGACACAAATGTAAAAACTGAGGCCAGTATGAGATTCGGGGTTGAATTTCATCCTTAAAAATGGTTTTTTTCATAGATTTTAAAAATCAAGAATTTTTTGGTGTCCAGGAAAGAAAATTCCTGATGCCGGGGTCAGGGATTTTTGTGCCCAGGAGGTGAATTTTTTTTTTGACCCAAATGTAAAAATGGACACCAGAATTACATTCGGGGTTGAATTTCATGCTTAAAAATGGTGTTTTTTATAGTTTTTAAAAATCAAGAATTTTTTGGTGTCCGGGAAAGAAAATTACTGATGCCGGGCTCAGGGATTTTTGTGCCCAGGAGGTGATTTTTTTTTTGACCCAAATGTAAAAATGGACACCAGAATTACATTCGGGGTTGAATTTCACGCTTAAAAATGGTGCTTTTTATAGTTTTTAAAAATCAAGAATTTTTTGTTGTCCGGGAAAGAAAATTACTGATGCCGGGGGGTCAGGGATTTTATTTGCCTAAGAGGTGAACATTTTTTTTTTACTCAAATGTAAAAACGGACGCCAGAATTAGATTTGGGGTTTAATTTCATGCTTAAAAATGGTGTTTTCTATAGATTTTAAAAATCAAGGTTTTTTGGTGTCCGGGGAAGAAAATTCCTGATGCCGGGGTGAGGGATTTTTGTGCCCAGGAGGTGAATTTTTCGTTGTTGACCCAAATGTAAAAACGGATGCCAGAATTACATTCGGGGTTTAATTTCACGCTTAAAAATTGTGTTTTTTATAGTTTTTAAAAATCAAGAATTTTTTGGTGTCCGGGCTAGTAAATTTCTGATGCCGGGGTCAGGGATTTTTGTGCCCAGGAGGTGAATTTTTTTTTGACCCAAATGTAAAAATGGACACCAGAATTACATTCAGGGTTGAATTTCACGCTTAAAAATGGTGTTTTTTATAGTTTTTAAAAATCAAGAATTTTTTGTTGTCCGGGAAAGAAAATTACTGATGCCGGGGTCAGGGATTTTTGTGCCCAGGAGGTGAAATTTTTTTCCCACCCAAATCTAAAAATGGACACCAGAATGAGATTCAGGGTTGAATTTCATTCTCAAAAATGGTGTTTTTCATTGCTTTTAAAAATTAAGAATTTTTTGGTGTCCGGGGAAGAAAATTCCTGATGCCAGAGTCAGGGATTTTTGTGCCCAGGAGGTGAAATTTTTTTTCCCACCCAAATGTAAAAACGGACACCAGAATGAGATTCAGGGTTGAATTTCATTCTCAAAAATGGTGTTTTTCATTAATTTTAAAAATTAAGAATTTTTTGGTGTCCGGGGAAGAAAATTCCTAATGCCGAAGGCAAGGCAAGGCAAGGCAAAGCAAGGCAAGGCAAGGCAAATTTCATATTTCAAATTTCAAATTTCAAATTTCAAATTTCAAATTTCAAATTTCAAATTTTTTTAATTTTATTTAATTTAATTTAAAATCCCAAAGTCCAGGCCAGACAATTCAAAAAACCAGGTTTTTAAGTCCCGGCGATTTTTGTGCCCAGGCGGTGAAATTTTTTTTCCACCCAAATGTATAAATAGACACCAGAATGCGATTCGGGGTTGAATTTCGTCCATCAAAATGGTGTTTTTCATAGATTTTAAATTCAAGATTTTTTTGGTGTGCGGGGAAGAAAATTCCTGATGCCGGAGTCAGGGACTTTTGTGCCCAGGAGGTGAAATTATTTTCCACCCAAATGTAAAAACGCACACCAGAATGAAATTCGGGCTTGAATTTCATTCTTAAAAATGATGTTTTTCATAGCTTTTAAAAATCAAGAATTTTTTGGTGTCCGGGGAAGAAAATTCCTGATGTCGGAGTCAGGGATTTTTGTGCCCAGGAGGTGAAATTTTTTTTTCCACCCAAATGTCAAAACGCACACTAGTATGAGATTCGGGGTTGAATTTCATTCTTAAAAATGGTGTTTTACATAGCTTTTAAAAGTTAAGAATTTTTTGGTGTCCGGGGAAGAAAATTCCTAATGCCGAAGGCAAGGCAAGGCAAGGCAAGGCAAAGCAAGGCAAGGCAAGGCAAATTTCAAATTTCAAATTTCAAATTTCAAATTTCAAATTTCAAATTTCAAATTTCAAATTTCAAATTTCAAATTTCAAATTTCAAATTTCAAATTTCAAATTTCAAATTTCAAATTTCAAATTTCAAATTTCAAATTCAAATTATTTCAAATTTCAAATTTCAAATTTCAAATTTCTTTAATTTTATTTAATTTAATTTAAAATCCCTCAGTCCAGGCCAGACAATTCAAACAACCAGGTTTTTAAGTCCCGGCGATTTTTGTGCCCAGGAGGTGAAATTTTTTTTCAACCCAAATGTATAAATAGACACCAGAATGAGATTCGGGGTTGAATTTCGTCCTTCAAAATGGTGTTTTTAATAGATTTTAAATTCAAGAATTTTTTGGTGTGCGGGGAAGAAAATTCCTGATGCCGGAGTCAGGGATTTTTGTGCCCAGGAGGTGAATGTTTTTTTTTACGAAAATCTAAAAACGGACACCAGAATGAGATTCGGGGTTGAATTTCATCCTTAAAAATGGTGTTTTCATAGCTTTTAAAAATCAAGATTTTTTTGGTGTCTGGGTAAGAAAATTCCTAATGCCGATTTTTGTGCCCAGGAGGTGAAAAAAAATTTCTGACTCAAATCTAAAAACGGACACCAGAATGAGATTCGGGGTTGCTTTTTGTCCTTAAAAATGTCATTTTTCATAGCATTTAAAAATCAAGATTTTTTTTGTGTGCAGGGAAGAAAATTCCTGATGCTGGGGTCAGGGATTTTTGTGCCCAGGAGGTGAAATTTTTTTCCCACCCAAATCTAAAAACGGACACCAGAATGAGATTCGGGGTTGAATTTCATTCTCAAAAATGGTGTTTTTCATTGCTTTTAAAAATCAAGATTTTTTTGGTGTCCGGGGAAGAAAATTCCTTATGCCAGGGTCAGGGATTTTTGTGCCCAGGTGGTGAATATTTTTTTTTGACCCAAATGTAAAAACGGACTCCAGAATTAGATTTGGGGTTTAATTTCATCCTTGAAAATGGTGTTTTTCATAGATTTTAAAAATCAAGATTTTTTTGTGTCGGGGGAAGAAAATTCGTGATGCCAGGAATTTTTATGCCCAGCAGGTAAATTGTTTTTTGACCCAAATGTAAAAACGGACACCAGAATAATATTCTTGGTTGAATTTCATTCTTAAAAATGGTGTTTTTCATAGTTTATAAAAATCAAGATTTATTTCGTGTCCGGGGAAGAAAATTCCTGAAACCGGGGTCAGGGATTTTTGTGCCCAGGAGGTGAAATTATTTTCCACCCAAATATAAATTTAAAATATAAAATATAAAATTTCAAATTTGAAATTTAAAATTTAAAATTTAAAATATAAAATATAAAATTTCAATTTTAAAATTTCAATTTTAAAATTTAAAATTTAAAATTTAAAATTTAAAATTTAAAATTTAAAATTTAAAATTTAAAATTTAAAATTTAAAATTTAAAATTTAAAATTTAAAATTTATAATTTAAAATTTAAAATTTAAAATTTAAAATTTAAAATTTAAAATTTAAAATTTAAAATTTAAAATTTCAAATTTCAAATTTCAAATTTCAAATTTCAAATTTCAAATTTCAAATTTCAAATTTCAAATTTCAAATTTCAAATTTCAAATTTCAAATTTCAAATTTAGAATTTCATATTTAGATTTTCAAATTTCAAATTTCAAATTTCAAATTTCAAATTTCAAATTTCAAATTTCAAATTTCAAATTTCAAATTTCAAATTTCAAATTTCAAATTTCAAATTTAGAATTTAGAATTTAGAATTTCATATTTAGAATTTCAAATTTCAAATTTCAAATTTCAAATTTCAAATTTCAAATTATTTCCAATTTCAAATTTCCAATTTCCAATTTCTTTAATTTTATTTAATTTAATTTAAAATCCCTCAGTCCAGGCCAGCCAATTCAAACAACCAGGTTTTTAAGTCCCGGCGATTTTTGTGCCCAGGAGGTGAATTTTTTTTCAACCCAAATGTATAAATAGACACCAGAATGAGATTCGGGGTTGAATTTCATCCTTCAAAATGGTGTTTTTCATAGATTTTAAATTCAAGATTTTTTTGGTGTGCGGGGAAGAAAATTCCTGATGCCGGAGTCAGTGATTTTTGTGCCCAGGAGGTGAATGTTTTTTTTTACTCAAATCTAAAAATGGACACCAGAATGAGATTCGGGGTTGAATTTCATCCTTAAAAATGGTGTTTTCATAGCTTTTAAAAATCAAGGTTTTTTTGGTGTCTGGGTAAGAAAATTCCTTATGCCGATTTTTGTGCCCAGGAGGTGAAAAAAATTTCTGACTCAAATCTAAAAACGGACACCAGAATGAGATTCGGGGTTGCTTTTTGTCCTTAAAAATCTCATTTTTCATAGCATTTAAAAATCAAGATTTTTTTGGTGTGCGGGGAAGAAAATTCCTGATGCCGGGGTCAGGGATTTTTGTGCCCAGGAGGTGAAATTTTTTCCCCACCCAAATCTAAAAACGGACACCAGAATGAGATTCGGGGTTGAATTTCATTCTCAAAAATGGTGTTTTTCATTGCTTTTAAAAATCAAGATTTTTGTGGTGTCCGGGGAAGAAAATTCCTGATGCCAGGGTCAGAGAGTTTTGTGCCCAGGAGGTGAATTTTTTTTTTCACACACAAATCTATAAACAGACGCCGGAATGAGATTCGGGGTTGAATTTCATGCTTAAAAATGGTGTTTTTCATAGCTTTTAAAAATCAAGAATTTTTTGGTGTCCAGGGAAGAAAATTCCTGATGCCTGAGTCAGGGATTTTTGTGCCCAGGAGGTGAATGTTTATTTTTACTCAAATCTAAAAACGGACACCAGAATGAGATTCGGGGTTGCTTTTTGTCCTTAAAAATGTCATTTTTCATAGCATTTAAAAATCAAGATTTTTTTGGTGTGCGGGGAAGAAAATTCCTGATGCCGGGGTCAGGGATTTTTGTGCCCAGGAGGTGAATTTTTTTTCCCCACCCAAAACTATAAACGGACACCGGAATGAGATTCGGGGTTGAATTTCGTGCTTAAAAATGGTGTTTTTCATAGCTTTTAAAAATCAAGATTTTTTTGGTGTACGGGGAAGAAAATTCCTGATGCCGGGGTCAGAGAGTTTTGTGCCCAGGAGGTGAATTTTTTTTCCCCACCCAAATCTATAAACAGACGCCGGAATGAGATTTGGGGTTGAATTTCGTGCTTAAAAATGGTGTTTTTTATAGCTTTTAAAAATCAAGAATTTTTTGGTGTCCGGGGAAGAAAATTCCTGATGCCGGAGTCAGGGACTTTTGTGCCCAGGAGGTGAAATTATTTTCCACTCAAATGTAAAAACGGATGCCAGAATTAGATTTGGGGTTTAATTTCATGCTTAAAAATGGTTTTTTCTATAGATTTTAAAAATCAAGGTATTTTGGTGTCCGGGGAAGAAAATTCCTGATGCCGGGGTGAGGGATTTTTGTGCCCAGGAGGTGAATTTATCGTTGTTGACCCAAATGTAAAAACGGATGCCAGAATTACATTCGGGGTTTAATTTCACGCTTAAAAATGGTGTTTTTTATACTTTTTAAAAATCAAGCATTTTTTGGTGTCCGGGCTAGTAAATTTGTGATGCCGGGGTCAGGGATTTTTGTACCCAGGAGGTGAATTTTTCGTTGTTGACCCAAATGTAAAAACGGACGCCAGAATTACATTCGGGGTTGAATTTCACGCTTAAAAATGGTGTTTTTATAGTTTTTAAAAATCAAGAATTTTTTGTTGTCTGGGAAAGAAAATTACTGATGCCGGGGTCAGGGATTTTATTTGCCTAGGAGGTGAACATTATTTTTTTGACTCAAATGAAAAAACGGACGCCAGAATTAGATTGGGGGTTTAATTTCATGCTTAAAAATGGTGTTTTCTATAGATTTTAAAAATCAAGGTTTTTTGGTGTCCGGGGAAGAAAATTCCTGATGCCGGGGTGAGGGATTTTTCTGCCCAGGAGGTGAATATTTCGTTGTTGACCCAAATGTAAAAACGGATGCCAGAATTACATTCGGGGTTTAATTTCACGCTTAAAAATGGTGTTTTTTATACTTTTTAAAAATCAAGCATTTTTTGGTGTCCGGGCAAGTAAATTTTTGATGCCGGGGTCAGGGATTTTTGTGCCCAGGGGGTGAAATTTTTTTTTTGACCCAAATGTAAAAATGGACACTAGAATTAGTTTCGGGGTTGAATTTCACGCTTAAAAATGGTGTTTTTTATAGTTTTTAAAAATCAAGAATTTTTTGTTGTCCGGGCTAGTAAATTTCTGATGCCGGGGTCAGGGATTTTTGTGCCCAGGAGGTGAATTTTTTTTTGACCCAAATGTAAAAATGGACACCAGAATTACATTCGGGGTTGAATTTCACGCTTAAAAATGGTGTTTTTTATAGTTTTTATAAATCAAGAATTTTTTGTTGTCCGGGAAAGAAAATTACTGATGCCGGGGTCAGGGATTTTATTTGCCTAGGAGGTGAACATTTTTTTTTGACTCAAATGTAAAAACGGACGCCAGAATTAGACTTGGGGTTTAATTTCATGCTTAAAAATGGTGTTTTCTATAGATTTTAAAAATCAAGGTTTTTTGGTGTCCGGGGAAGAAAATTCCTGATGCCGGGGTGAGGGATTTTTGTGCCCAGGAGGTGAATATTTCGTTGTTGACCCAAATGTAAAAACGGATGCCAGAATTACATTCGGGGTTTAATTTCACGCTTAAAAATGGTGTTTTTTATACTTTTTAAAAATCAAGCATTTTTTGGTGTCCGGGCTAGTAAATTTCTGATGCCGGGGTCAGGGATTTTTGTGCCCAGGAGGTGAAAAAGATTTTTTGACACAAATGTAAAAACCGAGTCCAGTATGAGATTCGGGGTTGAATTTCATCC
Source organism: Vipera ursinii (assembly GCF_947247035.1). Taxonomy (NCBI): domain Eukaryota; kingdom Metazoa; phylum Chordata; class Lepidosauria; order Squamata; family Viperidae; genus Vipera; species Vipera ursinii. Next base: position 156,318,490 of record NC_139513.1, on the reverse strand, counting down.
TTAGAAATGGTGTTTTTTATAGTTTTTAAAAATCAACCATTTTTTGGTGTCCGGAGAAGAAAATTCCTGTTGCCGGGTTCAGGGATTTTTGTGCCCAGCGGGTGAAAATTTTTTTTTGACCCAAATGTAAAAACGGACGCCAGAATTAGATTCAGGGTTGAATTTCACCCTTGAAAATGGTGTTTTCTATAGATTTTAAAAATCAAGGTTTTTTGGTGTCCGGGGAAGAAAATTCCTGATGCCGGGGTGAGGGATTTTTGTGCCCAGGAGGTGAAAAAGATTTTTTGACACAAATGTAAAAACCGAGTCCAGTATGAGATTCGGGGTTGAATTTCATCCTTAGAAATGGTGTTTTTTATACTTTTTAAAAATCAAGCATTTTTTGGTGTCCGGGCAAGTAAATTTCTGATTTCGGAGTCAGGGATTTTTGTGCCCAGGAGGTGACATTTTTTTTGCCCCAAATGTAAAAACGGACGCCAGAATTACATTCGGGGTTGAATTTCACGCTTAAAAATGGTGTTTTTTATAGTTTTTAAAAATCAAGCTTTTTTTGGTGTGCGGGGAAGTAAATTTTTGATGCCGGGGTCAGGGATTTTTGTGCCCAGGGGGTGAAATTTTTTTTTTGACCCAAATGTAAAAATGGACACTAGAATTAGTTTCGGGGTTGAATTTCATCCTTAAAAATGGTGCTTTTTATAGTTTTTAAAAATCAAGAATTTTTTTGGTGTCCGGGCAAGAAAATTCCTGATGCCAGAGTCAGGGATTTTTGTGCCCAGGAGGTGAAAAAGATTTTATGACACAAATGTAAAAACTGAGGCCAGTATGAGATTCGGGGTTGAATTTCATCCTTAAAAATGGTTTTTTTCATAGATTTTAAAAATCAAGAATTTTTTGGTGTCCAGGAAAGAAAATTCCTGATGCCGGGGTCAGGGATTTTTGTGCCCAGGAGGTGAATTTTTTTTTTGACCCAAATGTAAAAATGGACACCAGAATTACATTCGGGGTTGAATTTCACGCTTAAAAATGGTGTTTTTTATAGTTTTTAAAAATCAAGAATTTTTTGGTGTCCGGGAAAGAAAATTACTGATGCCGGGCTCAGGGATTTTTGTGCCCAGGAGGTGATTTTTTTTTTGACCCAAATGTAAAAATGGACACCAGAATTACATTCGGGGTTGAATTTCACGCTTAAAAATGGTGCTTTTTATAGTTTTTAAAAATCAAGAATTTTTTGTTGTCCGGGAAAGAAAATTACTGATGCCGGGGGGTCAGGGATTTTATTTGCCTAAGAGGTGAACATTTTTTTTTTACTCAAATGTAAAAACGGACGCCAGAATTAGATTTGGGGTTTAATTTCATGCTTAAAAATGGTGTTTTCTATAGATTTTAAAAATCAAGGTTTTTTGGTGTCCGGGGAAGAAAATTCCTGATGCCGGGGTGAGGGATTTTTGTGCCCAGGAGGTGAATTTTTCGTTGTTGACCCAAATGTAAAAACGGATGCCAGAATTACATTCGGGGTTTAATTTCACGCTTAAAAATTGTGTTTTTTATAGTTTTTAAAAATCAAGAATTTTTTGGTGTCCGGGCTAGTAAATTTCTGATGCCGGGGTCAGGGATTTTTGTGCCCAGGAGGTGAATTTTTTTTTGACCCAAATGTAAAAATGGACACCAGAATTACATTCAGGGTTGAATTTCACGCTTAAAAATGGTGTTTTTTATAGTTTTTAAAAATCAAGAATTTTTTGTTGTCCGGGAAAGAAAATTACTGATGCCGGGGTCAGGGATTTTTGTGCCCAGGAGGTGAAATTTTTTTCCCACCCAAATCTAAAAATGGACACCAGAATGAGATTCAGGGTTGAATTTCATTCTCAAAAATGGTGTTTTTCATTGCTTTTAAAAATTAAGAATTTTTTGGTGTCCGGGGAAGAAAATTCCTGATGCCGGAGTCAGGGATTTTTGTGCCCAGGAGGTGAAATTTTTTTTCCCACCCAAATGTAAAAACGGACACCAGAATGAGATTCAGGGTTGAATTTCATTCTCAAAAATGGTGTTTTTCATTAATTTTAAAAATTAAGAATTTTTTGGTGTCCGGGGAAGAAAATTCCTAATGCCGAAGGCAAGGCAAGGCAAGGCAAAGCAAGGCAAGGCAAGGCAAATTTCATATTTCAAATTTCAAATTTCAAATTTCAAATTTCAAATTTCAAATTTCAAATTTCTTTAATTTTATTTAATTTAATTTAAAATCCCAAAGTCCAGGCCAGACAATTCAAAAAACCAGGTTTTTAAGTCCCGGCGATTTTTGTGCCCAGGAGGTGAAATTTTTTTTCCACCCAAATGTATAAATAGACACCAGAATGCGATTCGGGGTTGAATTTCGTCCATCAAAATGGTGTTTTTCATAGATTTTAAATTCAAGATTTTTTTGGTGTGCGGGGAAGAAAATTCCTGATGCCGGAGTCAGGGACTTTTGTGCCCAGGAGGTGAAATTATTTTCCACCCAAATGTAAAAACGCACACCAGAATGAAATTCGGGCTTGAATTTCATTCTTAAAAATGATGTTTTTCATAGCTTTTAAAAATCAAGAATTTTTTGGTGTCCGGGGAAGAAAATTCCTGATGTCGGAGTCAGGGATTTTTGTGCCCAGGAGGTGAAATTTTTTTTTCCACCCAAATGTCAAAACGCACACTAGAATGAGATTCGGGGTTGAATTTCATTCTTAAAAATGGTGTTTTACATAGCTTTTAAAAGTTAAGAATTTTTTGGTGTCCGGGGAAGAAAATTCCTAATGCCGAAGGCAAGGCAAGGCAAGGCAAGGCAAAGCAAGGCAAGGCAAGGCAAATTTCAAATTTCAAATTTCAAATTTCAAATTTCAAATTTCAAATTTCAAATTTCAAATTTCAAATTTCAAATTTCAAATTTCAAATTTCAAATTTCAAATTTCAAATTTCAAATTTCAAATTTCAAATTCAAATTATTTCAAATTTCAAATTTCAAATTTCAAATTTCTTTAATTTTATTTAATTTAATTTAAAATCCCTCAGTCCAGGCCAGACAATTCAAACAACCAGGTTTTTAAGTCCCGGCGATTTTTGTGCCCAGGAGGTGAAATTTTTTTTCAACCCAAATGTATAAATAGACACCAGAATGAGATTCGGGGTTGAATTTCGTCCTTCAAAATGGTGTTTTTAATAGATTTTAAATTCAAGAATTTTTTGGTGTGCGGGGAAGAAAATTCCTGATGCCGGAGTCAGGGATTTTTGTGCCCAGGAGGTGAATGTTTTTTTTTACGAAAATCTAAAAACGGACACCAGAATGAGATTCGGGGTTGAATTTCATCCTTAAAAATGGTGTTTTCATAGCTTTTAAAAATCAAGATTTTTTTGGTGTCTGGGTAAGAAAATTCCTAATGCCGATTTTTGTGCCCAGGAGGTGAAAAAAAATTTCTGACTCAAATCTAAAAACGGACACCAGAATGAGATTCGGGGTTGCTTTTTGTCCTTAAAAATGTCATTTTTCATAGCATTTAAAAATCAAGATTTTTTTTGTGTGCAGGGAAGAAAATTCCTGATGCTGGGGTCAGGGATTTTTGTGCCCAGGAGGTGAAATTTTTTTCCCACCCAAATCTAAAAACGGACACCAGAATGAGATTCGGGGTTGAATTTCATTCTCAAAAATGGTGTTTTTCATTGCTTTTAAAAATCAAGATTTTTTTGGTGTCCGGGGAAGAAAATTCCTTATGCCAGGGTCAGGGATTTTTGTGCCCAGGTGGTGAATATTTTTTTTTGACCCAAATGTAAAAACGGACTCCAGAATTAGATTTGGGGTTTAATTTCATCCTTGAAAATGGTGTTTTTCATAGATTTTAAAAATCAAGATTTTTTTGTGTCGGGGGAAGAAAATTCGTGATGCCAGGAATTTTTATGCCCAGCAGGTAAATTGTTTTTTGACCCAAATGTAAAAACGGACACCAGAATAATATTCTTGGTTGAATTTCATTCTTAAAAATGGTGTTTTTCATAGTTTATAAAAATCAAGATTTATTTCGTGTCCGGGGAAGAAAATTCCTGAAACCGGGGTCAGGGATTTTTGTGCCCAGGAGGTGAAATTATTTTCCACCCAAATATAAATTTAAAATATAAAATATAAAATTTCAAATTTGAAATTTAAAATTTAAAATTTAAAATATAAAATATAAAATTTCAATTTTAAAATTTAAAATTTAAAATTTAAAATTTAAAATTTAAAATTTAAAATTTAAAATTTAAAATTTAAAATTTAAAATTTAAAATTTAAAATTTAAAATTTCAAATTTCAAATTTCAAATTTCAAATTTCAAATTTCAAATTTCAAATTTCAAATTTCAAATTTCAAATTTCAAATTTCAAATTTCAAATTTCAAATTTCAAATTTCAAATTTCAAATTTCAAATTTCAAATTTCAAATTTCAAATTTCAAATTTAGAATTTCATATTTAGATTTTCAAATTTCAAATTTCAAATTTCAAATTTCAAATTTCAAATTTCAAATTTCAAATTTCAAATTTCAAATTTCAAATTTCAAATTTCAAATTTAGAATTTAGAATTTCATATTTAGAATTTCAAATTTCAAATTTCAAATTTCAAATTTCAAATTTCAAATTATTTCCAATTTCAAATTTCCAATTTCAAATTTCTTTAATTTTATTTAATTTAATTTAAAATCCCTCAGTCCAGGCCAGCCAATTCAAACAACCAGGTTTTTAAGTCCCGGCGATTTTTGTGCCCAGGAGGTGAATTTTTTTTCAACCCAAATGTATAAATAGACACCAGAATGAGATTCGGGGTTGAATTTCATCCTTCAAAATGGTGTTTTTCATAGATTTTAAATTCAAGATTTTTTTGGTGTGCGGGGAAGAAAATTCCTGATGCCGGAGTCAGTGATTTTTGTGCCCAGGAGGTGAATGTTTTTTTTTTACTCAAATCTAAAAATGGACACCAGAATGAGATTCGGGGTTGAATTTCATCCTTAAAAATGGTGTTTTCATAGCTTTTAAAAATCAAGGTTTTTTTGGTGTCTGGGTAAGAAAATTCCTTATGCCGATTTTTGTGCCCAGGAGGTGAAAAAAAATTTCTGACTCAAATCTAAAAACGGACACCAGAATGAGATTCGGGGTTGCTTTTTGTCCTTAAAAATGTCATTTTTCATAGCATTTAAAAATCAAGATTTTTTTGGTGTGCGGGGAAGAAAATTCCTGATGCCGGGGTCAGGGATTTTTGTGCCCAGGAGGTGAAATTTTTTCCCCACCCAAATCTAAAAACGGACACCAGAATGAGATTCGGGGTTGAATTTCATTCTCAAAAATGGTGTTTTTCATTGCTTTTAAAAATCAAGATTTTTGTGGTGTCCGGGGAAGAAAATTCCTGATGCCAGGGTCAGGGATTTTTGTGCCCAGGAGGTGAATATTTTTTTTGACCCAAATGTAAAAACGGATGCCAGAATTAGATTTGGGGTTGAATTTCGTCCTTCAAAATGGTGTTTTTCATAGTTTTTAAAAATGAAGATTTTTTTGGTGTCAGGGGAAGATAATTCCTGATGCCGGAGTCAGGGATTTTTGGGCCCAGGAGGTGAAATTTTTTTTTGACTCAAATGTAAAAACAGACACCCGAATAGATTCAGGGTTGAATTTTGTACTTAAAAATTGTGTTTTTCATAATTTTTAAAAATCAAGATTTTGTTGGGAAGAAAATTCCTGATGCCGGAGTGAGGGATTTTTGTGCCCAGGAGGTGAAATTTTTTTTTCCACCTAAATCTATAAACGGACACCGGAATGAGATTCGGGGTTGAATTTCGTGCTTAAAAATGGTGTTTTTCATAGCTTTTAAAAATCAAGATTTTTTAGGTGTCCGGGGAAGAAAATTCCTGATGCCAGGGTCAGAGAGTTTTGTGCCCAGGAGGTGAATTTTTTTTTTCACACACAAATCTATAAACAGACGCCAGAATGAGATTCGGGGTTGAATTTCATGCTTAAAAATGGTGTTTTTCATAGCTTTTAAAAATCAAGAATTTTTTGGTGTCCAGGGAAGAAAATTCCTGATGCCTGAGTCAGGGATTTTTGTGCCCAGGAGGTGAATGTTTATTTTTACTCAAATCTAAAAACGGACACCAGAATGAGATTCGGGGTTGCTTTTTGTCCTTAAAAATGTCATTTTTCATAGCATTTAAAAATCAAGATTTTTTTGGTGTGCGGGGAAGAAAATTCCTGATGCCGGGGTCAGGGATTTTTGTGCCCAGGAGGTGAATTTTTTTTCCCCACCCAAATCTATAAACGGACACCGGAATGAGATTCGGGGTTGAATTTCGTGCTTAAAAATGGTGTTTTTCATAGCTTTTAAAAATCAAGATTTTTTTGGTGTACGGGGAAGAAAATTCCTGATGCCGGGGTCAGAGAGTTTTGTGCCCAGGAGGTGAATTTTTTTTCCCCACCCAAATCTATAAACAGACGCCGGAATGAGATTCGGGGTTGAATTTCGTGCTTAAAAATGGTGTTTTTTATAGCTTTTAAAAATCAAGAATTTTTTGGTGTCCAGGGAAGAAAATTCCTGATGCCGGAGTCAGGGACTTTTGTGCCCAGGAGGTGAAATTATTTTCCACTCAAATGTAAAAACGGATGCCAGAATTAGATTTGGGGTTTAATTTCATGCTTAAAAATGGTTTTTTCTATAGATTTTAAAAATCAAGGTTTTTTGGTGTCCGGGGAAGAAAATTCCTGATGCCGGGGTGAGGGATTTTTGTGCCCAGGAGGTGAATTTATCGTTGTTGACCCAAATGTAAAAACGGATGCCAGAATTACATTCGGGGTTTAATTTCACGCTTAAAAATGGTGTTTTTTATACTTTTTAAAAATCAAGCATTTTTTGGTGTCCGGGCAAGTAAATTTTTGATGCCGGGGTCAGGGATTTTTGTGCCCAGGGGGTGAAATTTTTTTTTTGACCCAAATGTAAAAATGGACACTAGAATTAGTTTCGGGGTTGAATTTCACGCTTAAAAATGGTGTTTTTTATAGTTTTTAAAAATCAAGAATTTTTTGTTGTCCGGGCTAGTAAATTTCTGATGCCGGGGTCAGGGATTTTTGTGCCCAGGAGGTGAATTTTTTTTTGACCCAAATGTAAAAATGGACACCAGAATTACATTCGGGGTTGAATTTCACGCTTCAAAATGGTGTTTTTTATAGTTTTTATAAATCAAGAATTTTTTGTTGTCCGGGAAAGAAAATTACTGATGCCGGGGTCAGGGATTTTATTTGCCTAGGAGGTGAACATTTTTTTTTGACTCAAATGTAAAAACGGACGCCAGAATTAGATTTGGGGTTTAATTTCATGCTTAAAAATGGTGTTTTCTATAGATTTTAAAAATCAAGGTTTTTTGGTGTCCGGGGAAGAAAATTCCTGATGCCGGGGTGAGGGATTTTTGTGCCCAGGAGGTGAATATTTCGTTGTTGACCCAAATGTAAAAACGGATGCCAGAATTACATTCGGGGTTTAATTTCACGCTTAAAAATGGTGTTTTTTATACTTTTTAAAAATCAAGCATTTTTTGGTGTCCGGGCTAGTAAATTTCTGATGCCGGGGTCAGGGATTTTTGTGCCCAGGAGGTGAAAAAGATTTTTTGACACAAATGTAAAAACCGAGCCCAGTATGAGATACGGGGTTGAATTTCATCCTTAGAAATGGTGTTTTTTATACTTTTTAAAAATCAAGCATTTTTTGGTGTCCGGGCAAGTAAATTTCTGATTTCGGAGTCAGGGATTTTTGTACCCAGGAGGTGACATTTTTTTTGACCCAAATGTAAAAACGGACGCCAGAATTACATTCGGGGTTGAATTTCACGCTTAAAAATGGTGTTTTTTATAGTTTTTAAAAATCAACCATTTTTTGGTGTCCGGAGAAGAAAATTCCTGTTGCCGGGTTCAGGGATTTTTGTGCCCAGCGGGTGAAAATTTTTTTTTGACCCAAATGTAAAAACGGACGCCAGAATTAGATTCAGGGTTGAATTTCACCCTTGAAAATGGTGTTTTCTATAGATTTTAAAAATCAAGGTTTTTTGGTGTCCGGGGAAGAAAATTCCTGATGCCGGGGTGAGGGATTTTTGTGCCCAGGAGGTGAAAAAGATTTTTTGACACAAATGTAAAAACCGAGTCCAGTATGAGATTCGGGGTTGAATTTCATCCTTAGAAATGGTGTTTTTTATACTTTTTAAAAATCAAGCATTTTTTGGTGTCCGGGCAAGTAAATTTCTGATTTCGGAGTCAGGGATTTTTGTGCCCAGGAGGTGACATTTTTTTTGCCCCAAATGTAAAAACGGACGCCAGAATTACATTCGGGGTTGAATTTCACGCTTAAAAATGGTGTTTTTTATAGTTTTTAAAAATCAAGCTTTTTTTGGTGTGCGGGGAAGTAAATTTTTGATGCCGGGGTCAGGGATTTTTGTGCCCAGGGGGTGAAATTTTTTTTTTGACCCAAATGTAAAAATGGACACTAGAATTAGTTTCGGGGTTGAATTTCATCCTTAAAAATGGTGCTTTTTATAGTTTTTAAAAATCAAGAATTTTTTTGGTGTCCGGGCAAGAAAATTCCTGATGCCAGAGTCAGGGATTTTTGTGCCCAGGAGGTGAAAAAGATTTTTTGACACAAATGTAAAAACTGAGGCCAGTATGAGATTCGGGGTTGAATTTCATCCTTAAAAATGGTTTTTTTCATAGATTTTAAAAATCAAGAATTTTTTGGTGTCCAGGAAAGAAAATTCCTGATGCCGGGGTCAGGGATTTTTGTGCCCAGGAGGTGAATTTTTTTTTTGACCCAAATGTAAAAATGGACACCAGAATTACATTCGGGGTTGAATTTCACGCTTAAAAATGGTGTTTTTTATAGTTTTTAAAAATCAAGAATTTTTTGGTGTCCGGGAAAGAAAATTACTGATGCCGGGCTCAGGGATTTTTGTGCCCAGGAGGTGATTTTTTTTTTGACCCAAATGTAAAAATGGACACCAGAATTACATTCGGGGTTGAATTTCACGCTTAAAAATGGTGCTTTTTATAGTTTTTAAAAATCAAGAATTTTTTGTTGTCCGGGAAAGAAAATTACTGATGCCGGGGGGTCAGGGATTTTATTTGCCTAAGAGGTGAACATTTTTTTTTTACTCAAATGTAAAAACGGACGCCAGAATTAGATTTGGGGTTTAATTTCATGCTTAAAAATGGTGTTTTCTATAGATTTTAAAAATCAAGGTTTTTTGGTGTCCGGGGAAGAAAATTCCTGATGCCGGGGTGAGGGATTTTTGTGCCCAGGAGGTGAATTTTTCGTTGTTGACCCAAATGTAAAAACGGATGCCAGAATTACATTCGGGGTTTAATTTCACGCTTAAAAATTGTGTTTTTTATAGTTTTTAAAAATCAAGAATTTTTTGGTGTCCGGGCTAGTAAATTTCTGATGCCGGGGTCAGGGATTTTTGTGCCCAGGAGGTGAATTTTTTTTTGACCCAAATGTAAAAATGGACACCAGAATTACATTCAGGGTTGAATTTCACGCTTAAAAATGGTGTTTTTTATAGTTTTTAAAAATCAAGAATTTTTTGTTGTCCGGGAAAGAAAATTACTGATGCCGGGGTCAGGGATTTTTGTGCCCAGGAGGTGAAATTTTTTTCCCACCCAAATCTAAAAATGGACACCAGAATGAGATTCAGGGTTGAATTTCATTCTCAAAAATGGTGTTTTTCATTGCTTTTAAAAATTAAGAATTTTTTGGTGTCCGGGGAAGAAAATTCCTGATGCCGGAGTCAGGGATTTTTGTGCCCAGGAGGTGAAATTTTTTTTCCCACCCAAATGTAAAAACGGACACCAGAATGAGATTCAGGGTTGAATTTCATTCTCAAAAATGGTGTTTTTCATTAATTTTAAAAATTAAGAATTTTTTGGTGTCCGGGGAAGAAAATTCCTAATGCCGAAGGCAAGGCAAGGCAAGGCAAAGCAAGGCAAGGCAAGGCAAATTTCATATTTCAAATTTCAAATTTCAAATTTCAAATTTCAAATTTCAAATTTCAAATTTCTTTAATTTTATTTAATTTAATTTAAAATCCCAAAGTCCAGGCCAGACAATTCAAAAAACCAGGTTTTTAAGTCCCGGCGATTTTTGTGCCCAGGAGGTGAAATTTTTTTTCCACCCAAATGTATAAATAGACACCAGAATGCGATTCGGGGTTGAATTTCGTCCATCAAAATGGTGTTTTTCATAGATTTTAAATTCAAGATTTTTTTGGTGTGCGGGGAAGAAAATTCCTGATGCCGGAGTCAGGGACTTTTGTGCCCAGGAGGTGAAATTATTTTCCACCCAAATGTAAAAACGCACACCAGAATGAAATTCGGGCTTGAATTTCATTCTTAAAAATGATGTTTTTCATAGCTTTTAAAAATCAAGAATTTTTTGGTGTCCGGGGAAGAAAATTCCTGATGTCGGAGTCAGGGATTTTTGTGCCCAGGAGGTGAAATTTTTTTTTCCACCCAAATGTCAAAACGCACACTAGAATGAGATTCGGGGTTGAATTTCATTCTTAAAAATGGTGTTTTACATAGCTTTTAAAAGTTAAGAATTTTTTGGTGTCCGGGGAAGAAAATTCCTAATGCCGAAGGCAAGGCAAGGCAAGGCAAGGCAAAGCAAGGCAAGGCAAGGCAAATTTCAAATTTCAAATTTCAAATTTCAAATTTCAAATTTCAAATTTCAAATTTCAAATTTCAAATTTCAAATTTCAAATTTCAAATTTCAAATTTCAAATTTCAAATTTCAAATTCAAATTATTTCAAATTTCAAATTTCAAATTTCAAATTTCTTTAATTTTATTTAATTTAATTTAAAATCCCTCAGTCCAGGCCAGACAATTCAAACAACCAGGTTTTTAAGTCCCGGCGATTTTTGTGCCCAGGAGGTGAAATTTTTTTTCAACCCAAATGTATAAATAGACACCAGAATGAGATTCGGGGTTGAATTTCGTCCTTCAAAATGGTGTTTTTAATAGATTTTAAATTCAAGAATTTTTTGGTGTGCGGGGAAGAAAATTCCTGATGCCGGAGTCAGGGATTTTTGTGCCCAGGAGGTGAATGTTTTTTTTTACGAAAATCTAAAAACGGACACCAGAATGAGATTCGGGGTTGAATTTCATCCTTAAAAATGGTGTTTTCATAGCTTTTAAAAATCAAGATTTTTTTGGTGTCTGGGTAAGAAAATTCCTAATGCCGATTTTTGTGCCCAGGAGGTGAAAAAAAATTTCTGACTCAAATCTAAAAACGGACACCAGAATGAGATTCGGGGTTGCTTTTTGTCCTTAAAAATGTCATTTTTCATAGCATTTAAAAATCAAGATTTTTTTTGTGTGCAGGGAAGAAAATTCCTGATGCTGGGGTCAGGGATTTTTGTGCCCAGGAGGTGAAATTTTTTTCCCACCCAAATCTAAAAACGGACACCAGAATGAGATTCGGGGTTGAATTTCATTCTCAAAAATGGTGTTTTTCATTGCTTTTAAAAATCAAGATTTTTTTGGTGTCCGGGGAAGAAAATTCCTTATGCCAGGGTCAGGGATTTTTGTGCCCAGGTGGTGAATATTTTTTTTTGACCCAAATGTAAAAACGGACTCCAGAATTAGATTTGGGGTTTAATTTCATCCTTGAAAATGGTGTTTTTCATAGATTTTAAAAATCAAGATTTTTTTGTGTCGGGGGAAGAAAATTCGTGATGCCAGGAATTTTTATGCCCAGCAGGTAAATTGTTTTTTGACCCAAATGTAAAAACGGACACCAGAATAATATTCTTGGTTGAATTTCATTCTTAAAAATGGTGTTTTTCATAGTTTATAAAAATCAAGATTTATTTCGTGTCCGGGGAAGAAAATTCCTGAAACCGGGGTCAGGGATTTTTGTGCCCAGGAGGTGAAATTATTTTCCACCCAAATATAAATTTAAAATATAAAATATAAAATTTCAAATTTGAAATTTAAAATTTAAAATTTAAAATATAAAATATAAAATTTCAATTTTAAAATTTAAAATTTAAAATTTAAAATTTAAAATTTAAAATTTAAAATTTAAAATTTAAAATTTAAAATTTAAAATTTAAAATTTAAAATTTAAAATTTAAAATTTAAAATTTAAAATTTAAAATTTAAAATTTAAAATTTAAAATTTAAAATTTAAAATTTAAAATTTAAAATTTAAAATTTAAAATTTAAAATTTAAAATTTAAAATTTAAAATTTAAAATTTAAAATTTAAAATTTAAAATTTAAAATTTAAAATTTAAAATTTAAAATTTAAAATTTAAAATTTAAAATTTCAAATTTCAAATTTCAAATTTCAAATTTCAAATTTCAAATTTTAAATTTCAAATTTCAAATTTCAAATTTCAAATTTCAAATTTAGAATTTCATATTTAGATTTTCAAATTTCAAATTTCAAATTTCAAATTTCAAATTTCAAATTTCAAATTTCAAATTTCAAATTTCAAATTTCAAATTTCAAATTTCAAATTTCAAATTTCAAATTTAGAATTTAGAATTTCATATTTAGAATTTCAAATTTCAAATTTCAAATTTCAAATTTCAAATTTCAAATTTCAAATTTCAAATTATTTCCAATTTCAAATTTCCAATTTGAAATTTCTTTAATTTTATTTAATTTAATTTAAAATCCCTCAGTCCAGGCCAGCCAATTCAAACAACCAGGTTTTTAAGTCCCGGCGATTTTTGTGCCCAGGAGGTGAATTTTTTTTCAACCCAAATGTATAAATAGACACCAGAATGAGATTCGGGGTTGAATTTCATCCTTCAAAATGGTGTTTTTCATAGATTTTAAATTCAAGATTTTTTTGGTGTGCGGGGAAGAAAATTCCTGATGCCGGAGTCAGTGATTTTTGTGCCCAGGAGGTGAATGTTTTTTTTTTACTCAAATCTAAAAATGGACACCAGAATGAGATTCGGGGTTGAATTTCATCCTTAAAAATGGTGTTTTCATAGCTTTTAAAAATCAAGGTTTTTTTGGTGTCTGGGTAAGAAAATTCCTTATGCCGATTTTTGTGCCCAGGAGGTGAAAAAAAATTTCTGACTCAAATCTAAAAACGGACACCAGAATGAGATTCGGGGTTGCTTTTTGTCCTTAAAAATGTCATTTTTCATAGCATTTAAAAATCAAGATTTTTTTGGTGTGCGGGGAAGAAAATTCCTGATGCCGGGGTCAGGGATTTTTGTGCCCAGGAGGTGAAATTTTTTCCCCACCCAAATCTAAAAACGGACACCAGAATGAGATTCGGGGTTGAATTTCATTCTCAAAAATGGTGTTTTTCATTGCTTTTAAAAATCAAGATTTTTGTGGTGTCCGGGGAAGAAAATTCCTGATGCCAGGGTCAGGGATTTTTGTGCCCAGGAGGTGAATATTTTTTTTGACCCAAATGTAAAAACGGATGCCAGAATTAGATTTGGGGTTGAATTTCGTCCTTCAAAATGGTGTTTTTCATAGTTTTTAAAAATGAAGATTTTTTTGGTGTCAGGGGAAGATAATTCCTGATGCCGGAGTCAGGGATTTTTGGGCCCAGGAGGTGAAATTTTTTTTTGACTCAAATGTAAAAACAGACACCCGAATAGATTCAGGGTTGAATTTTGTACTTAAAAATTGTGTTTTTCATAATTTTTAAAAATCAAGATTTTGTTGGGAAGAAAATTCCTGATGCCGGAGTGAGGGATTTTTGTGCCCAGGAGGTGAAATTTTTTTTTCCACCTAAATCTATAAACGGACACCGGAATGAGATTCGGGGTTGAATTTCGTGCTTAAAAATGGTGTTTTTCATAGCTTTTAAAAATCAAGATTTTTTAGGTGTCCAGGGAAGAAAATTCCTGATGCCTGAGTCAGGGATTTTTGTGCCCAGGAGGTGAATGTTTATTTTTACTCAAATCTAAAAACGGACACCAGAATGAGATTCGGGGTTGCTTTTTGTCCTTAAAAATGTCATTTTTCATAGCATTTAAAAATCAAGATTTTTTTGGTGTGCGGGGAAGAAAATTCCTGATGCCGGGGTCAGGGATTTTTGTGCCCAGGAGGTGAATTTTTTTTCCCCACCCAAATCTATAAACGGACACCGGAATGAGATTCGGGGTTGAATTTCGTGCTTAAAAATGGTGTTTTTCATAGCTTTTAAAAATCAAGATTTTTTTGGTGTACGGGGAAGAAAATTCCTGATGCCGGGGTCAGAGAGTTTTGTGCCCAGGAGGTGAATTTTTTTTCCCCACCCAAATCTATAAACAGACGCCGGAATGAGATTCGGGGTTGAATTTCGTGCTTAAAAATGGTGTTTTTTATAGCTTTTAAAAATCAAGAATTTTTTGGTGTCCAGGGAAGAAAATTCCTGATGCCGGAGTCAGGGACTTTTGTGCCCAGGAGGTGAAATTATTTTCCACTCAAATGTAAAAACGGATGCCAGAATTAGATTTGGGGTTTAATTTCATGCTTAAAAATGGTTTTTTCTATAGATTTTAAAAATCAAGGTTTTTTGGTGTCCGGGGAAGAAAATTCCTGATGCCGGGGTGAGGGATTTTTGTGCCCAGGAGGTGAATTTATCGTTGTTGACCCAAATGTAAAAACGGATGCCAGAATTACATTCGGGGTTTAATTTCACGCTTAAAAATTGTGTTTTTTATACTTTTTAAAAATCAAGCATTTTTTGGTGTCCGGGCTAGTAAATTTCTGATGCCGGGGTCAGGGATTTTTGTACCCAGGAGGTGAATTTTTCGTTGTTGACCCAAATGTAAAAACGGATGCCAGAATTACATTCGGGGTTGAATTTCACGCTTAAAAATGGTGTTTTTTATAGTTTTTAAAAATCAAGAATTTTTTGTTGTCTGGGAAAGAAAATTACTGATGCCGGGGTCAGGGATTTTTGTGCCCAGGGGGTGAAATTTTTTTTTTGACCCAAATGTAAAAATGGACACTAGAATTACATTCGGGGTTGAATTTCACGCTTAAAAATGGTGTTTTCTATAGATTTTAAAAATCAAGGTTTTTTGGTGTCCGGGGAAGAAAATTCCTGATGCCGGGGTGAGGGATTTTTGTGCCCAGGAGGTGAATATTTCGTTGTTGACCCAAATGTAAAAACGGATGCCAGAATTACATTCGGGGTTTAATTTCACGCTTAAAAATGGTGTTTTTTATACTTTTTAAAAATCAAGCATTTTTTGGTGTCCGGGCTAGTAAATTTCTGATGCCGGGGTCAGGGATTTTTGTGCCCAGGAGGTGAAAAAGATTTTTTGACACAAATGTAAAAACCGAGCCCAGTATGAGATACGGGGTTGAATTTCATCCTTAGAAATGGTGTTTTTTATACTTTTTAAAAATCAAGCATTTTTTGGTGTCCGGGCAAGTAAATTTCTGATTTCGGAGTCAGGGATTTTTGTGCCCAGGAGGTGACATTTTTTTTGACCCAAATGTAAAAACGGACGCCAGAATTACATTCGGGGTTGAATTTCACGCTTAAAAATGGTGTTTTTTATAGTTTTTAAAAATCAAGCATTTTTTGGTGTCCGGAGAAGAAAATTCCTGTTGCCGGGTTCAGGGATTTTTGTGCCCAGCGGGTGAAAATTTTTTTTTGACCCAAATGTAAAAACGGACGCCAGAATTAGATTCAGGGTTGAATTTCACCCTTGAAAATGGTGTTTTTCATAGATTTTAAAAATCAAGATTTTTTGGTGTCAGGGGAAGAAAATTCGTGATGCCAGGGTCAGGGATTTTTGTGCCCAGGAGTTGAATTTTTTTTTGTTGACCCAAATGTAAAAACGGATGCCAGAATTACATTCGGGGTTTAATTTCACGCTTTAAAATGGTGTTTTTTATACTTTTTAAAAATCAAGCATTTTTTGTTGTCCGGGAAAGAAAATTACTGATGCCGGGGTCAGGGATTTTATTTGCCTAGGAGGTGAACATTTTTTTTTGACTCAAATGTAAAAATGGACGCCAGAATTAGATTTGGGGTTTAATTTCATGCTTAAAAATGGTGTTTTCTATAGATTTTAAAAATCAAGGTTTTTTGGTGTCCGGGGAAGAAAATTCCTGATGCCGGGGTGAGGGATTTTTGTGCCCAGGAGGTGAATATTTCGTTGTTTACCCAAATGTAAAAATGGATGCCAGAATTACATTCGGGGTTTAATTTCACGCTTAAAAATGGTGTTTTTTATACTTTTTAAAAATCAAGCATTTTTTGGTGTCCGGGCTAGTAAATTTCTGATGCCGGGGTCAGGGATTTTTGTGCCCAGGAGGTGAAAAAGATTTTTTGACACAAATGTAAAAACCGAGCCCAGTATGAGATACGGGGTTGAATTTCATCCTTAGAAATGGTGTTTTTTATACTTTTTAAAAATCAAGCATTTTTTGGTGTCCGGGCAAGTAAATTTCTGATTTCGGAGTCAGGGATTTTTGTGCCCAGGAGGTGACATTTTTTTTTACCCAAATGTAAAAACGGACGCCAGAATTACATTCGGGGTTGAATTTCACGCTTAAAAATGGTGTTTTTTATAGTTTTTAAAAATCAAGCATTTTTTGGTGTCCGGAGAAGAAAATTCCTGTTGCCGGGTTCAGGGATTTTTGTGCCCAGCGGGTGAAAATTTTTTTTTGACCCAAATGTAAAAACGGACGCCAGAATTAGATTCAGGGTTGAATTTCACCCTTGAAAATGGTGTTTTTCATAGATTTTAAAAATCAAGATTTTTTGGTGTCAGGGGAAGAAAATTCGTGATGCCAGGGTCAGGGATTTTTGTGCCCAGGAGTTGAATTTTTTTTTGTTGACCCAAATGTAAAAACGGATGCCAGAATTACATTCGGGGTTTAATTTCACGCTTTAAAATGGTGTTTTTTATACTTTTTAAAAATCAAGCATTTTTTGGTGTCCGGGCAAGTAAATTTCTGATGCCGGGGTCAGGGATTTTTGTGCCCAGGGTGTGAAATTTTTTTTTTGACCGAAATGTAAAAATGGACACTAGAATTAGTTTTGGGGTTGAATTTCGTCCTTAAAAATGGTGCTTTTTATAGTTTTTAAAAATCAAGAATTTTTTGTTGTCCGGGAAAGAAAATTACTGATGCCGGGGTCAGGGATTTTATTTGCCTAGGAGGTGAACATTATTTTTTTGACTCAAATGAAAAAACGGACGCCAGAATTAGATTTGGGGTTTAATTTCATGCTTAAAAATGGTGTTTTCTATAGATTTTAAAAATCAAGGTTTTTTGGTGTCCGGGGAAGAAAATTCCTGATGCCGGGGTGAGGGATTTTTGTGCCCAGGAGGTGAAAAAGATTTTTTGACACAAATGTAAAAACCAAGTCCAGTATGAGATTCGGGGTTAAATTTCATCCTTAGAAATGGTGTTTTTTATACTTTTTAAAAATCAAGCATTTTTTGGTGTCCGGGCAAGTAAATTTCTGATTTCGTAGTCAGGGATTTTTGTGCCCAGGAGGTGAATTTTTCGTTGTTGACCCAAATGTAAAAACGGATGCCAGAATTACATTCGGGGTTGAATTTCACGCTTAAAAATGGTGTTTTTTATAGTTTTTAAAAATCAAGCATTTTTTGGTGTCCGGGTTCAGGGATTTTTGTGCCCAGCGGGTGAAAAATTTTTTTTGACCCAAATGTAAAAACGGACGCCAGAGTTAGATTCAGGGTTCAATTTCATCCTTGAAAATGGTGTTTTTCATAGATTTTAAAAATCAATTTTTTTTGGTGTCCGGGGAAGAGAATTCCTGATGCCGGAGTCAGGGATTTTTGTGCCCGGGAGGTGAGATTTTTTTTTGACCCAAATGTAAAAATGGACGCCAGAATTAAATTCGGGGTTTAATTTCACCCTTGAAAATGGTGTTTTTCATAGATTTTAAAAATCAAGATTTTTTGGTGTCAGGGGAAGAAAATTCGTGATGTCAGGGTCAGGGATTTTTGTGCCCAGGAGTTGAATTTTTTTTGTTGACCCAAATGTAAAAACGGATGCCAGAATTACATTCGGGGTTTAATTTCACGCTTAAAAATGGTGTTTTTTATACTTTTTAAAAATCAAGCATTTTTTGGTGTCCGGGCAAGTAAATTTCTGATGCCGGGGTCAGGGATTTTTGTGCCCAAGGGGTGAAATTTTTTTTTTGACCCAAATGTAAAAATGGACACTAGAATTAGTTTTGGGGTTGAATTTCGTCCTTAAAAATGGTGCTTTTTATAGTTTTTAAAAATCAAGAATTTTTTGGTGTCCGGGCAAGAAAATTCCTGATGCCGGGGTCAGGGATTTTTGTGCCCAGGAGGTGAAAAAGATTTTTTGACACAAATGTAAAAACCGAGGCCAGTATGAGATTCGGGGTTGAATTTCATCCTTAGAAATGGTGTTTTTTATAGATTTTAAAAATCAAGATTTTTTTGTGTCCAGGGAAGAAAATTCGTGATGCCGGGGTCAGGGATTTTTGTGCCCAGGAGGTAAATTTCTTTTGACCCAAATGTAAAAACAGACACCAGAATTAGATTCGAGTTTTAATTTCATCCTTAAAAATGGTTTTTTTCATAGATTTTAAAAATCAAGATTTTTTGATGTCCGGGGAAGAAAATTCGTGATGCCGGGGTCAGGGATTTTTGTGCCCAGGAGGTAAATTTTTTTTTTTGACACAAATGTAAAAACCGAGGCCAGTATGAGATTCGGGGTTGAATTTAATCCTTAAAAATGGTTTTTTTCATAGATTTAAAAAATCAAGATTTTTTGGTGTCCAAGGAAGAAAATTCCTGATGCCGGAGTCAGGGATTTTTGTGCACAGGAGGTGAAATTTTTTTTTGACCCAAATGTAAAAACGGATGCCAGAATTACATTCGGGGTTTAATTTCACGCTTAAAAATGGTGTTTTTTATACTTTTTAAAAATCAAGCATTTTTTTGTGTCCGGGCAAGTAAATTTCTGATGCCGGAGTCAGGGATTTTTGTGCCCAGGAGGTGAAAAAGATTTTTTGACACAAATGTAAAAACCGAGGCCAGTATGAGATTCGGGGTTGAATTTCATCCTTAGAAATGGTGTTTTTTATAGATTTTAAAAATGAACATTTTTTTGTGTCCAGGGAAGAAAATTCGTGATGCCGGGGATTTTTATGCCCAGCAGGTAAATTGTTTTTTCACCCAAATGTAAAAACAGACACCAGAATTAGATTCGAGGTTTCCTTGCATCCTTAAAAATGGTGTTTTTTATAATTTTTGTAAATGAAGATATTTTTGGTGTCCGGGGAAGAAAATTCCTGATGCCGGGGTCAGGGACTTTTGTGCCCAGGAGGTGAATTTTTTTTTGACCCAAATGTAAAAATGGACACCAGAATTACATTCGGGGTTGAATTTCACACTTAAAAATGGTGTTTTTTATACTTTTAAAAATCAAGCATTTTTTGGTGTCTGGCCAAGTAAATTTCTGATGCCGGGGTCAGGGATTTTATTTGCCTAGGAGGTAAACATTTTTTTTTTTACCCAAATGTAAAAACGATCGCCAGAATTAGATTTGGGGTTTAATTTCATGCTTAAAAATGGTGTTTTTTATAGATTTTAAAAATCAAGGTTTTTGGTGTCCAGGGAAGAAAATTCCTGTTGACAGGGTCAGGGATTTTTGTGCCCAGGAGGTGAATTTTTTTTTGACAGAAATGTAAAAACCGAGGCCAGTATGAGATTCGGGGTTGAATTTCATCCTTAGAAATGGTGTTTTTTATAGATTTTAAAAATCAAGATTTTTTTGTGTCCAGGGAAGAAAATTCGTGATGCCGGGGTCAGGGATTTTTGTGCCCAGGAGGTAAATTTTTTTTGACCCAAATGTAAAAACAGACACCAGAATTAGATTCGAGTTTTAATTTCATCCTTAAAAATGGTTTTTTTCATAGATTTTAAAAATCAAGATTTTTTGGTGTCCGGGGAAGAAAATTCGTGATCAGGGATTTTTGTGCCCAGGAGGTAAATTTTTTTTGACACAAATGTAAAAACCGAGGCCAATATGAGATTCGGGGTTGAATTTCATCCTTAGAAATGGTGTTTTTTTATAGTTTTTAAAAATGAAGCATTTTTTGGTGTCCGGGGAAGAAAATTTGTGATGCTGGGGTCAGGGATTTTTGTGCCCAGGAGGTGAAATATTTTTTTTTGACCCAAATGTAAAAACGGACTCCAGAATTAGATTTGGGGTTTAATTTCATCCTTGAAAATGGTGTTTTTCATAGATTTTAAAAATCAAGATTTTTTTGTGTCCGGGGAAGAAAATTCGTGATCAGGGATTTTTGTGCCCAGGAGGTAAATTTTTTTTGACACAAATGTAAAAACCGAGGCCAATATGAGATTCGGGGTTGAATTTCATCCTTAGAAATGGTGTTTTTTTATAGTTTTTAAAAATGAAGCATTTTTGGGTGTCCGGGGAAGAAAATTTGTGATGCTGGGGTCAGGGATTTTTGTGCCCAGGAGGTGAAATATTTTTTTTTTGACCCAAATGTAAAAACGGACTCCAGAATTAGATTTGGGGTTTAATTTCATCCTTGAAAATGGTGTTTTTCATAGATTTTAAAAATCAAGATTTTTTTGTGTCCGGGGAAGAAAATTCGTGATGCCAGGAATTTTTATGCCCAGCAGGTAAATTGTTTTTTGACCCAAATGTAAAAGCAGACACCAGAATTAGATTCGAGGTTTAATTGCATCCTTAAAAATGGTGTTTTCTATACTTTTTATAAATGAAGATATTTTTGGTGTCCGGGGAAGGAAATTCCTGATGCCGGCGTCAGGGATTTTTGTGCCCAGGAGGTGAAAAATTTTTTTGACCCAAATGTAAAATTCGATTCCAGAATGAGGTTTGGGGTTGCATTTCATCCTTAAAAATGGTGTTTTTTATACTTTTTGTAAATGAACATATTTGGGGTGTCCGGGGGACAAAATTCCTGATGCACAAGATTTTTTTGGTGTCCGGGTAAGAAAATTCCTGATGCCGGAGTCAGGGACTTTTGTGCCCAGGAGGTGAAATTATTTTCCACCCAAATGTAAAAACGCACACCAGAATGAAATTCGGGGTTGAATTTCATTCTTAAAAATGGTGTCTTTCATAGCTTTTAAAAATCAAGTTTTTTTTGGTGTCCGGGGAGGAAAATTCCTGATGCCGGAGTCAGGGATTTTTGTGCCCAGGAGGTGAAATTTTTTCCCACCCCCAAATCCAAAAACCGACACCAGAATGAAATTCGGGGTTGAATTTGATTCTTAAAAATGATGTTTTTCATAGTTTATAAAAATCAAGATTTTTTTGTTGTCCGGGGAAGAAACTTCCTGATGCCAGGGTCAGGGATTTTTGTGCCCAAGAGGTGAATATTTTTTTTGACTCAAATGTAAAAACGGACACCAGAATGAGATTCGGGGTTGAATTTCATTCTTAAAAATGGTGTTTTTCATAGTTTGTAAAAATCAAGATTTTTTTGGTGTCCGCGGAAGAAAATTCCGGATTCCAGGGTCAGGGATTTTTGTGCCCAGGAGGTGAATATTTTTTTTGACCCAAATGTAAAAACGGATGCCACAATTAGATTCGGGGTTGAATATCGTATTTCAAAATGGTGTTTTTCATAGCTTTTAAAAATCAAGAATTTTTTGGTGTCCGTAGAAGAAAATTCCTAATGCCAGGGGTCAGGGACTTTTGTGCCCAGGCGGTGAATTTTTTTTCCATCCAAATCTAAAAACGGACACCAGAATGAGATTCAGGGTTGAATTTCACTCTTAAAAATGGTGTTTTTCATAGCTTTTAAAAATCAAGAATTTTTTGGTGTCCGAGGAAGAAAATTCCTGATGCCGGAGTCAGGCATTTTTGTGCCCAGGAGGTGAAATTATTTTCCACCCAAATGTAAAAACGCACACCAGAATGAGATTCGGGGTTGAATTTCATTCTTAAAAATGGTGTTTTTCATAGCTTTTAAAAGTCAAGATATTTTTTGATGTGCGGGGAAGAAAATTCCTGATGCCGGGGTTAGGGACATTTGTGCCCAGGAGGTGAATGTTTTTTTTTTACTCAAATCTAGAAACGGACACCAGAATGAGATTCGGGGTTGAATTTCATTCTTAAAAATGGTGTTTTTCATAGCTTTTAAAAATCAAGAATTTTTTGGTGTCCGAGGAAGAAAATTTCTGATGCCGGAGTCAGGGATTTTTGTGCCAAGGAGGTGAAATTATTTTCCACCCAAATTTAAAAACGCACACCAGAATGAGATCCGGGGTTGAATTTCGTCCTTAAAAAATGGTGTTTTTCATAGTTTATGAAAATCAAGATGCCGGAGTCAGGGATTTTTGTGCCCAGGAGGTGAAATTTTTTTTCCACCCAAATCTAAAAACGGACACCAGAATGAGATTCGTGGTTGAATTTCATTCTTAAAAATGGTGTTTTTCATAGCTTTTAAAAATCAAGAATTTTTTGGTGTCCGAGGAAGAAAATTTCTGATGCCGGAGTCAGGGATTTTTGTGCCAAGGAGGTGAAATTATTTTCCACCCAAATGTAAAAACGCACACCAGAATGAGATCCGGGGTTGAATTTCGTCCTTAAAAAATTGTGTTTTTCATAGTTTATGAAAATCAAGATGCCGGAGTCAGGGATTTTTGTACCCAGGAGGTGAATTTTTTTTATTGACTCAAATGTAAAAACGGACACCAGAATGAGATTCAGGGTTGAATTTCATTCTTAAAAATGGTGTTTTTCATAGCTTTTAAAAAGCAAGAATTTTTTGGTGTCTGAGGAAGAAAATTCCTGACGCCGGAGTCAGGCATTTTTGTGCCCAGGAGGTGAAATTATTTTCCACCCAAATGTAAAAACGCACACCAGAATGAGATTCGGGGTTGAATTTCATTCTCAAAAATGGTGTTTTTCATAGCTTTTAAAAATCAAGATTTATTTCGTGTCCGGGGAAGAAAATTCCTGATGCTGGGGTCAGGGATTTTTGTGCCCAGGAGCTGAGATTTTTTTATTGACTCAAATGTAAAAACTGACACCAGAATGAAATTCGGGGTTGAATTTCGTCCTTCAAAATGGTGTTTTTCATAGTTTTTAAAAATCAAGATTTTTTTGGTGTCCAGGGAAGATAATTCCTGATGCCGGAGTCAGGGATTTTTGGGCCCAGGAGGTGAAATTTTTTTTTTGACTCAAATGTAAAAACAGAAACCCGAATAGATTCAGGGTTGAATTTTGTCCTTAAAAATGGTGTTTTTCATAATTTTTAAAAATCAAGATTTTGTTGGGAAGAAAATGCCTGGTGCCGGAGTCAGGGAATTTTGTGCCCAGGAGGTGAAATTTTTTCCCACCCCCAAATCTAAAAACTGACACCAGAATGAGATTCGGGGTTGAATTTCATTCTTAAAAATGATGTTTTTCATAGCTTTTAAAAATCAAGATTTTTTTGGTGTCCAGGGAAGATAATTCCTGATGCCGGAGTCAGGGATTTTTGGGCCCAGGAGGTGAAATTTTTTTTTTGACTCAAATGTAAAAACAGACACCCGAATAGATTCAGGGTTGAATTTTGTCCTTAAAAATGGTGTTTTTCATAATTTTTAAAAATCAAGATTTTGTTGGGAAGAAAATGCCTGATGCCGGAGTCAGGGATTTTTGTGCCCAGGAGGTGAAATTATTTTCAACCCAAATGTAAAAACGCACACCAGAATGAAATTCGGGGTTGAATTTCATTCTTAAAAATGATGTTTTTCATAGCTTTTAAAAATCAAGAATTTTTTGGTGTCCGGGGAAGAAAATTCCTGATGCCGGAGTCAGGGATTTTTGTGCCCAGGAGGTGAAATTTTTTTCTACCCAAATGTAAAAACGCACACTAGAATAAGATTCGGGGTTGAATTTCATTCTCAAAAATGGTGTTTTTCATAGCTTTTAAAAATCAAGATTTATTTCGTGTCCGGGGAAGAAAATTCCTGATGCTGGGGTCAGGGATTTTTGTGCCCAGGAGGTGAAATTTTTTTATTGACTCAAATGTAAAAACGGACACCAGAATGAAATTCGGGGTTGAATTTCTTCCTTAAAAATGGTGTTTTTCATAGTTTATAAAAATCAAGATTTTTTTTGATGTCCGGGGAAGAAAATTCCTGAAGCCAGGGTCAGGGATTTTTGTGCCCAGGAGGTGAATATTTTTTTTGACCCAAATCTAAAAACGGACACCAGAATGAGATTCGGGGTTGAATTTCATCCTTAAAAATGGTGTTTTTCATAGCTTTTAAAAATCAAGAATTTTTTGATCCGGGGAAGAAAATTCCTGATGCCGGAGTCAGGGATTTTTGTGCCCAGGAGGTGAAAAATTTTTTTTGACTCAAATGTAAAAACAGACACCCGAATGAGATTCAGGGTTGAATTTTGTCCTTTAAAATGGTGTTTATCATAATTTTTAAAAATCAAGATTTTGTTGGGAAGAAAATTCCTGATGCCGGAGTCAGGGATTTTTGTGCCCAGGAGGTGAAATTTTTTTCCACCCAAATGTAAAAACGCACACTAGAATGAGATTCGGGGTTGAATTCCTTCCTTAAAAATGGTGTTTTTCATAGTTTATAAAAATCAAGATTTATTTCATGTCCGGGGAAGAAAATTCCTGATGCCGATTTTTCTGCCCAGGAGGTGAAAAACAATTTTTGACTCAAATCTAAAAATGGACCCCAGAATGAGATTCGGGGTTGAATTTCATTCTTAAAAATGATGTTTTTCATAGCTTTTAAAAATCAAGAATTTTTTGGTGTCCCGGGAAGAAAATTCCTGATGCTGGGGTCAGGGATTTTTGTGCCCAGGAGGTGAAATTTTTTTATTGACTCAAATGTAAAAACTGACACCAGAATGAAATTCGGGGTTGAATTTCTTCCTTAAAAATGGTGTTTTTCATAGTTTATAAAAATCAAGATTTTTTTGGTGTCCGGGGAAGAAAATTCCTGATGCCAGGGTCAGGGATTTTTGTGCCCAGGAGGTGAATATTTTTTTTGACCCAAATGTAAAAACAGATGCCAGAATTAGATTTGGGGTTGAATTTTGTCCTTCAAAATGGTGTTTTTCATAGTTTTTAAAAATCAAGATTTTTTTGGTGTCCAGGGAAGATAATTCCTGATGCCGGAGTCAGGGATTTTTGGGCCCAGGAGGTGAATTTTTTTTTTGACTCAAATGTAAAAACAGACACCCGAATAGATTCAGGGTTGAATTTTGTCCTTAAAAATGGTGTTTTTCATAATTTTTAAAAATCAAGATTTTGTTGGGAAGAAAATGCCTGATGCCGGAGTCAGGGAATTTTGTGCCCAGGAGGTGAAATTTTTTCCCACCCCCAAATCAAAAAACCGACACCAGAATGAGATTCGGGGTTGAATTTCATTCTCAAAAATGGTGTTTTTCATAGCTTTTAAAAATCAAGATTTATTTCGTGTCCGGGGAAGAAAATTCCTGATGCTGGGGTCAGGGATTTTTGTGCCCAGGAGGTGAAATTTTTTTATTGACTCAAATGTAAAAACTGACACCAGAATGAAATTCGGGGTTGAATTTCGTCCTTCAAAATGGTGTTTTTCATAGTTTTTAAAAATCAAGATTTTTTTGGTGTCCAGGGAAGATAATTCCTGATGCCGGAGTCAGGGATTTTTGGGCCCAGGAGGTGAAATTTTTTTTTTGACTCAAATGTAAAAGCAGACACCCAAATAGATTCAGGGTTGAATTTTGTCCTTAAAAATGGTGTTTTTCATAATTTTTAAAAATCAAGATTTTGTTGGGAAGAAAATGCCTGGTGCCGGAGTCAGGGAATTTTGTGCCCAGGAGGTGAAATTTTTTCCCACCCCCAAATCTAAAAACTGACACCAGAATGAGATTCGGGGTTGAATTTCATTCTTAAAAATGATGTTTTTCATAGCTTTTAAAAATCAAGATTTTTTTGGTGTCCAGGGAAGATAATTCCTGATGCCGGAGTCAGGGATTTTTGGGCCCAGGAGGTGAAATTTTTTTTTTGACTCAAATGTAAAAACAGACACCCGAATAGATTCAGGGTTGAATTTTGTCCTTAAAAATGGTGTTTTTCATAATTTTTAAAAATCAAGATTTTGTTGGGAAGAAAATGCCTGATGCCGGAGTCAGGGATTTTTGTGCCCAGGAGGTGAAATTATTTTCAACCCAAATGTAAAAACGCACACCAGAATGAAATTCGGGGTTGAATTTCATTCTTAAAAATGATGTTTTTCATAGCTTTTAAAAATCAAGAATTTTTTGGTGTCCGGGGAAGAAAATTCCTGATGCCGGAGTCAGGGATTTTTGTGCCCAGGAGGTGAAATTTTTTTCTACCCAAATGTAAAAACGCACACTAGAATAAGATTCGGGGTTGAATTTCATTCTCAAAAATGGTGTTTTTCATAGCTTTTAAAAGTCAAGATTTATTTCGTGTCCGGGGAAGAAAATTCCTGATGCTGGGGTCAGGGATTTTTGTGCCCAGGAGGTGAAATTTTTTTATTGACTCAAATGTAAAAACTGACACCAGAATGAAATTCGGGGTTGAATTCCTTCCTTAAAAATGGTGTTTTTCATAGTTTATAAAAATCAAGATTTTTTTGGTGTCCGGGGAAGAAAATTCCTGATGCCAGGGTCAGGGATTTTTGTGCCCAGGAGGTGAATATTTTTTTTGACCCAAATGTAAAAACAGATGCCAGAATTAGATTTGGGGTTGAATTTTGTCCTTCAAAATGGTGTTTTTCATAGTTTTTAAAAATCAAGATTTTTTTGGTGTCCAGGGAAGATAATTCCTGATGCCGGAGTCAGGGATTTTTGGGCCCAGGAGGTGAATTTTTTTTTTGACTCAAATGTAAAAACAGACACCCGAATAGATTCAGGGTTGAATTTTGTCCTTAAAAATGGTGTTTTTCATAATTTTTAAAAATCAATATTTTGTTGGGAAGAAAATGCCTGATGCCGGAGTCAGGGAATTTTGTGCCCAGGAGGTGAAATTTTTTTCACACCCAAATCTATAAACGGACGCCGGAATGAGATTCGGGGTTGAATTTCGTGCTTAAAAATGGTGTTTTTCATAGTTTTTAAAAATCAAGATTTTTTTGGTGTCCAGGGAAGATAATTCCTGATGCCGGAGTCAGGGATTTTTGGGCCCAGGAGGTGAAATTTTTTTTTTGACTCAAATGTAAAAACAGACACCCGAATAGATTCAGGGTTGAATTTTGTCCTTAAAAATGGTGTTTTTCATAATTTTTAAAAATCAAGATTTTGTTGGGAAGAAAATGCCTGATGCCGGAGTCAGGGATTTTTGTGCCCAGGAGGTGAAATTATTTTCAACCCAAATGTAAAAACGCACACCAGAATGAAATTCGGGGTTGAATTTCATTCTTAAAAATGATGTTTTTCATAGCTTTTAAAAATCAAGAATTTTTTGGTGTCCGGGGAAGAAAATTCCTGATGCCGGAGTCAGGGATTTTTGTGCCCAGGAGGTGAAATTTTTTTCTACCCAAATGTAAAAACGCACACTAGAATAAGATTCGGGGTTGAATTTCATTCTCAAAAATGGTGTTTTTCATAGCTTTTAAAAATCAAGATTTATTTCGTGTCCGGGGAAGAAAATTCCTGATGCTGGGGTCAGGGATTTTTGTGCCCAGGAGGTGAAATTTTTTTATTGACTCAAATATAAAAACGGACACCAGAATGAAATTCGGGGTTGAATTTCTTCCTTAAAAATGGTGTTTTTCATAGTTTATAAAAATCAAGATTTTTTTTGATGTCCGGGGAAGAAAATTCCTGAAGCCAGGGTCAGGGATTTTTGTGCCCAGGAGGTGAATATTTTTTTTGACCCAAATCTAAAAACGGACACCAGAATGAGATTCGGGGTTGACTTTCATCCTTAAAAATGGTGTTTTTCATAGCTTTTAAAAATCAAGAATTTTTTGATCCGGGGAAGAAAATTCCTGATGCCGGAGTCAGGGATTTTTGTGCCCAGGAGGTGAAAAAAATTTTTTGACTCAAATGTAAAAACAGACACCCGAATGAGATTCAGGGTTGAATTTTGTCCTTTAAAATGGTGTTTATCATAATTTTTAAAAATCAAGATTTTGTTGGGAAGAAAATTCCTGATGCCGGAGTCAGGGATTTTTGTGCCCAGGAGGTGAAATTTTTTTCCACCCAAATGTAAAAACGCACACTAGAATGAGATTCGGGGTTGAATTCCTTCCTTAAAAATGGTGTTTTTTATAGTTTATAAAAATCAAGATTTATTTCATGTCCGGGGAAGAAAATTCCTGATGCCGATTTTTCTGCCCAGGAGGTGAAAAACAATTTTTGACTCAAATCTAAAAATGGACCCCAGAATGAGATTCGGGGTTGAATTTCATTCTTAAAAATGATGTTTTTCATAGCTTTTAAAAATCAAGAATTTTTTGGTGTCCCGGGAAGAAAATTCCTGATGCTGGGGTCAGGGATTTTTGTGCCCAGGAGGTGAAATTTTTTTATTGACTCAAATGTAAAAACTGACACCAGAATGAAATTCGGGGTTGAATTTCTTCCTTAAAAATGGTGTTTTTCATAGTTTATAAAAATCAAGATTTTTTTGGTGTCCGGGGAAGAAAATTCCTGATGCCAGGGTCAGGGATTTTTGTGCCCAGGAGGTGAATATTTTTTTTGACCCAAATGTAAAAACAGATGCCAGAATTAGATTTGGGGTTGAATTTTGTCCTTCAAAATGGTGTTTTTCATAGTTTTTAAAAATCAAGATTTTTTTGGTGTCCAGGGAAGATAATTCCTGATGCCGGAGTCAGGGATTTTTGGGCCCAGGAGGTGAATTTTTTTTTTGACTCAAATGTAAAAACAGACACCCGAATAGATTCAGGGTTGAATTTTGTCCTTAAAAATGGTGTTTTTCATAATTTTTAAAAATCAAGATTTTGTTGGGAAGAAAATGCCTGATGCCGGAGTCAGGGAATTTTGTGCCCAGGAGGTGAAATTTTTTCCCACCCCCAAATCAAAAAACCGACACCAGAATGAGATTCGGGGTTGAATTTCATTCTCAAAAATGGTGTTTTTCATAGCTTTTAAAAATCAAGATTTATTTCGTGTCCGGGGAAGAAAATTCCTGATGCTGGGGTCAGGGATTTTTGTGCCCAGGAGGTGAAATTTTTTTATTGACTCAAATGTAAAAACTGACACCAGAATGAAATTCGGGGTTGAATTTCGTCCTTCAAAATGGTGTTTTTCATAGTTTTTAAAAATCAAGATTTTTTTGGTGTCCAGGGAAGATAATTCCTGATGCCGGAGTCAGGGATTTTTGGGCCCAGGAGGTGAAATTTTTTTTTTGACTCAAATGTAAAAGCAGACACCCAAATAGATTCAGGGTTGAATTTTGTCCTTAAAAATGGTGTTTTTCATAATTTTTAAAAATCAAGATTTTGTTGGGAAGAAAATGCCTGGTGCCGGAGTCAGGGAATTTTGTGCCCAGGCGGTGAAATTTTTTCCCACCCCCATATCTAAAAACTGACACCAGAATGAGATTCGAGGTTGAATTTCATTCTTAAAAATGATGTTTTTCATAGCTTTTAAAAATCAAGAATTTTTCGTGTCCGGGGAAGAAAATTCCTGATGCTGGGGTCAGGGATTTTTGTGCCCAGGAGGTGAAATTTTTTTATTGACTCAAATGTAAAAACGGACACCAGAATGAAATTCGGGGTTGAATTTCTTCCTTAAAAATGGTGTTTTTCATAGTTTATAAAAATCAAGATTTTTTTGATGTCCGGGGAAGAAAATTCCTGAAGCCAGGGTCAGGGATTTTTGTGCCCAGGAGGTGAAATTATTTTCCACCCAAATGTAAAAACGCACACCAGAATGAAATTCGGGTTTGAATTTCATTCTTAAAAATGATGTTTTTCATAGCTTTTAAAAATCAAGAATTTTTCGTGTCCGGGGAAGAAAATTCCTGATGCTGGGGTCAGGGATTTTTGTGCCCAGGAGGTGAAATTTTTTTATTGACTCAAATGTAAAAACGGACACCAGAATGAAATTCGGGGTTGAATTTCTTCCTTAAAAATGGTGTTTTTCATAGTTTATAAAAATCAAGATTTTTTTGATGTCCGGGGAAGAAAATTCCTGAAGCCAGGGTCAGGGATTTTTGTGCCCAGGAGGTGAATATTTTTTTTGACCCAAATCTAAAAACAGACACCAGAATGAGATTCGGGGTTGAATTTCATCCTTAAAAATGGTGTTTTTCATAGCTTTTAAAAATCAAGAATTTTTTGGTCCGGGGAAGAAAATTCCTGATGCCGGAGTCAGGGATTTTTGTGCCCAGGAGGTGAAAAAATTTTTTTGACTCAAATGTAAAAACAGACACCCGAATGAGATTCAGGGTTGAATTTTGTCCTTTAAAATGGTGTTTATCATAATTTTTAAAAATCAAGATTTTGTTGGGAAGAAAATTCCTGATTCCGGAGTCAGGGATTTTTGTGCCCAGGAGGTGAAATTTTTTTCCACCCAAATGTAAAAACGCACACTAGAATGAGATTCGGGGTTGAATTCCTTCCTTAAAAATGGTGTTTTTCATAGTTTATAAAAATCAAGATTTATTTCATGTCCGGGGAAGAAAATTCCTGAAGCCGATTTTTCTGCCCAGGAGGTGAAAAACAATTTTTGACTAAAATCTAAAAATGGACCCCAGAATGAGATTCGGGGTTGAATTTCATTCTTAAAAATGATGTTTTTCATAGCTTTTAAAAATCAAGAACTTTTTGGTGTCCCGGGAAGAAAATTCCTGATGCCGAAGTCAGGGATTTTTGTGCCCAGGAGGTGAAATTTTTTCCCACCCCCAAATCTAATAACCAACACCAGAATGAGATTCGGGGTTGAATTTCATTCTCAAAAATGGTGTTTTTCATAGCTTTTAAAAATCAAGATTTATTTCGTGTCCGGGGAAGAAAATTCCTGATGCTGGGGTCAGGGATTTTAGTGCCCAGGAGGTGAAATTTTTTTATTGACTCAAATGTAAAAACTGACACCAGAATGAAATTCGGGGTTGAATTTCTTCCTTAAAAATGGTGTTTTTCATAGTTTATAAAAATCTAGATTTTTTTGGTGTCCAGGGAAGAAAATTCCTGATGCCAGGGTCAGGGATTTTTGTGCCCAGGAGGTGAATATTTTTTTTGACCCAAATGTAAAAACAGATGCCAGAATTATATTTGGGGTTGAATTTCGTCATTCAAAATGGTGTTTTTCATAGTTTTTAAAAAACAAGATTTTTTTGGTGTCCAGGGAAGATAATTCCTGATGCCGGAGTCAGGGATTTTTGGGCCCAGGAGGTGAAATTTTTTTTTTGACTCAAATGTAAAAACAGACACCCGAATAGATTCAGGGTTGAATTTTGTCCTTAAAAATGGTGTTTTTCATAATTTTTAAAAATCAAGATTTTGTTGGGAAGAAAATGCCTGATGCCGGAGTCAGGGATTTTTGTGCCCAGGAGGTGAAATTTTTTTGCCACCCAAATCTATAAACGGACGCCGGAATGAGATTCGGGGTTGAATTTCGTGCTTAAAAATGGTGTTTTTCATAGCTTTTAAAAATCAAGATATTTTTGGTGTCCGGGTAAGAAAATTCCTGATGCCGGAGTCAGGGATTTTTGTGCCCAGGAGGTGAAAAAATTTTTTTGACTCAAATGTAAAAACAGACACCCGAATGAGATTCAGGGTTGAATTTTGTCCTTAAAAATGGTGTTTTTCATAGTTTATAAAAATCAAGATTTATTTCGTGTCCGGGGAAGAAAATTCCTGATGCCGGAGTCAGGGATTTTTGTGCCCAGGAGGTGAATTTTTTTCCCCACCCAAATCTAAAAACGGACACCAGAATGAGATTCGGGGTTGAATTTCATCCTTAAAAATTGTGTTTTTATAGCTTTTAAAAATCAAGATTTTTTGGTGTCCGAGGAAGAAAATTCCTGATGCCGATTTTTGTGCCCAGGAGGTGAAAAATAATTTCTGACTCAAATCTAAAAACGGACACCAGAATGAGATTCGGGGTTGAATTCCTTCCTTAAAAATGGTGTTTTTCATAGTTTATAAAAATCAAGATTTATTTCGTGTCCGGGGAAGAAAATTCCTGATGCCGATTTTTCTGCCCAGGAGGTGAAAAACAATTTTTGACTCAAATCTAAAAATGGACCCCAGAATGAGATTCGGGGTTGAATTTCATCCTTAAAAATGGTGTTTTTCATAGCATTTAAAAATCATGATTTTTTTTGGTGTGCGGGGAAGAAAATTCCTGATGCCGGGGTCAGGGATTTTTGTGCCCAGGAGGTGAATGTTTTTTTTTTAATCAGATCTAAAAACGGACACCAGAATGAGATTCGGGGTTGTATTTCTTCCTTAAAAATGGTGTTTTTCATAGTTTATAAAAATCAAGATTTATTTGGTGTCCGGGGAAGAAAATTCCTGATTCCGGAGTCAGGGATTTTTGGGCCCAGGAGGTGAATTTTTTTTCCACCCAAATGTAAAAATAGACACCAGAATGAGATTCAGGGTTGAATTTTGTCCTTTAAAATGGTGTTTATCATAATTTTTAAAAATGAAGATTTTTTTGGTGTCCGGGGAAGATAATTCCTGATGCCGGAGTCAGGGATTTTTGGGCCCAGGAGGTGAATTTTTTTTTTTTACTCAAATGTAAAAACAGACGCCCGAATAGATTCAGGGTTGAATTTTGTCCTTAAAAATGGTGTTTTTCATAATTTTTAAAAATCAAGATTTTGTTGGGAAGAAAATGCCTGATGCCGGAGTCAGGGATTTTTGTGCCCAGGAGGTGAAATTTTTTTCTACCCAAATGTAAAAACGCACACTAGAATGAGATTCGGGGTTGAATTTCATTCTCAAAAATGGTGTTTTTCATAGCTTTTAAAAATCAAGATTTATTTCGTGTCCGGGGAAGAAAATTCCTGATGCTGGGGTCAGGGATTTTTGTGCCCAGGAGGTGAAATTTTTTTATTTACTCAAATGTAAAAACGGACACCAGAATGAAATTCGGGGTTGAATTCCTTCCTTAAAAATGGTGTTTTTCATAGTTTATAAAAATCAAGATTTATTTCATGTCCGGGGAAGAAAATTCCTGATGCCGATTTTTCTGCCCAGGAGGTGAAAAACAATTTTTGACTCAAATCTAAAAATGGACCCCAGAATGAGATTCGGGGTAGAATTTCTTCCTTAAAAATGGTGTTTTTCATAGCTTTTAAAAATTAAGAATTTTTTGGTGTCCAGGGAAGAAAATTCCTGATGCTGAAGGCAAGGCAAGGCAAATTTCAAATTTCAAATTTCAAATTATTTCAAATTTCAAATTTCAAATTTCAAATTTCTTTAATTTAATTTAATTTAATTTAAAATCCCTCAGTTCAGGCCAGACAATTCAAACAACCAGGTTTTTAAGTCCCGGCGATTTTTGTGCCCGGGAGGTGAAATTTTTTTCCACCCAAATGTAGAAATAGACACCAGAATGAGATTAGGGGTTGAATTTTGTCCTTCAAAATGGTGTTTAGCATAGATTTTAAATTCAAGATTTTTTTGGTGTGCGGGGAAGAAAATTCCTGATGCTGGAGTCAGGGATTTTTGTGCCCAGGAGGTGAATGTTTTTTTTTACTCAAATCTAAAAACGAACACCAGAATGAGATTCGGGGTTGAATTTCATCCTTAAAAATGGTGTTTTCATAGCTTTTAAAAATCAAGAGTTTTTTGGTGTCTGGGTAAGAAAATTCCTTATGCCGATTTTTGTGCCCAGGAGGTGAATATTTTTTTTGACCCAAATGTAAAAACGGATGCCAGAATTAGATTTGGGGTTGAATTTCGTCCTTCAAAATGGTGTTTTTCATAGCATTTAAAAATCAAGAATTTTTTGGTGTCTGGGGAAGAAAATTCCTGATGCCGGGGTCAGGGATTTTTGTGCCTAGGAGGTGAAAAATTTTTTTTGACCAAATGTAAAAACGGACACCAGAATGAGATTCGGGGTTGAATTTCATACTTAAAAATGTTGTTTTTCATAGCTTTTAAAAATCAAGATTTTTTTGGTGTCCCGGGAAGAAAATTCAGGGATTTTTCTGCCCAGGAGGTGAATTTTTTTTTGACCCAAATGTAAAAACAGACGCCAGAATTAGATTCAGGGTTGAATTTTATCCTTAAAAATGGTGTTTTCATTGTGTTTAAAAATCAAGATTCTTTTGTTGTCCGGGGAAGAAATTACATGATGCCAAGGGTCAGGGATTTTTGTACCCAGGAGGTCAATTTTTCCCCCCATCCAAATGTAAAAACGGACACTAGAATGAGATTCGGGGTTGAATATTGTCCTTAAAAATGGTGTTTATCATAGCTTTGAAAAATCAAGATGTTTTTCGTGTTTGGGGAAGAAAATTCCTGATGCCAGGGTCAAACATTTTTGTTCCCAGGAGGTGAATTTTTTTTTTTACCCAAATGTAAAAACAGGCACGAGAATGAGATTCGGGGTTGAATTTCATACTTAAAAATGTTGTTTTTCATAGCTTTTAAAAATCAAGATTTTTTTGGTGTCCGGGGAAGAAAATTCCTGATGCCAGGGTCAAACATTTTTGTTCCCAGGAGGTGAATTTTTTTTGACCCAAATGAAAAAATGGACGCCGGAATTAGATTCGAGGTTGAATTTCTTCCTTAAAAATGGTGTTTTTCATATCTTTTCAAAATCAAGAATTTTTTGGTGTCCGGGGAAGAAAATTCCTGATGCTGAAGGCAAGGCAAGGCAAAGCAAGGCAAGGGAAGGCAAATTTCAAATTTCAAATTTCAAATTTCAAATTATTTCAAATTTCAAATTTCAAATTTCAAATTTCTTTAATTTAATTTAATTTAATTTAAAATCCCTCAGTTCAGGCCAGACAATTCAAACAACCAGGTTTTTAAGTCCCGGCGATTTTTGTGCCCAGGAGGTGAAATTTTTTTCCACCCAAATGTAGAAATAGACACCAGAATGAGATTAGGGGTTGAATTTTGTCCTTCAAAATGGTGTTTAGCATAGATTTTAAATTCAAGATTTTTTTGGTGTGCGGGGAAGAAAATTCCTGATGCTGGAGTCAGGGATTTTTGTGCCCAGGAGGTGAATGTTTTTTTTTACTCAAATCTAAAAACGAACACCAGAATGAGATTCGGGGTTGAATTTCATCCTTAAAAATGGTGTTTTCATAGCTTTTAAAAATCAAGAGTTTTTTGGTGTCTGGGTAAGAAAATTCCTTATGCCGATTTTTGTGCCCAGGAGGTGAATATTTTTTTTGACCCAAATGTAAAAACGGATGCCAGAATTAGATTTGGGGTTGAATTTCGTCCTTCAAAATGGTGTTTTTCATAGCATTTAAAAATCAAGAATTTTTTGGTGTCTGGGGAAGAAAATTCCTGATGCCGGGGTCAGGGATTTTTGTGCCTAGGAGGTGAAAATTTTTTTTTGACCAAATGTAAAAACGGACACCAGAATGAGATTCGGGGTTGAATTTCATACTTAAAAATGTTGTTTTTCATAGCTTTTAAAAATCAAGATTTTTTTGGTGTCCAGGGAAGAAAATTCCTGATGCCGGGATCAGGGATTTTTGTGGTCAGGAGGTGAAATTTTTTTTTGACTCAAATCTAACAACGGACACCAGAATGAGATTCGGGGTTGAATTTCATCCTTTAAAATGTTGTTTTTCATAGCTTTTAAAAATCAAGATTTTTTTGGTGTCCCGGGAAGAAAATTCAGGGATTTTTCTGCCCAGGAGGTGAATTTTTTTTTGACCCAAATGTAAAAACAGATGCCAGAATTAGATTCAGGGTTGAATTTTATCCTTAGAAATGGTGTTTTCATTGTGTTTAAAAATCAAGATTCTTTTGTTGTCCGGGGAAGAAATTACATGATGCCAAGGGTCAGGGATTTTTGTACCCAGGAGGTGAATTTTCCCCCCCACCCAAATGTAAAAACGGACACTAGAATGAGATTCGGGGTTGAATATTGTCCTTAAAAATGGTGTTTATCATAGGTTTGAAAAATCAAGATGTTTTTCGTGTTTGGGGAAGAAAATTCCTGATGCCGGGGTCAAACATTTTTGTTCCCAGGAGGTGAATTTTTTTTTTTACCCAAATGTAAAAACAGGCACGAGAATGAGATTTGGGGTTGAATTTCATACTTAAAAATGTTGTTTTTCATAGCTTTTAAAAATCAAGATTTTTTTGGTGTCCGGGGAAGAAAATTCCTGATGCCAGGGTCAAACATTTTTGTTCCCAGGAGGTGAATTTTTTTTGACCCAAATGAAAAAATGGACGCCGGAATTAGATTCGAGGTTGAATTTCTTCCTTAAAAATGGTGTTTTTCATAGCTTTTCAAAATCAAGAATTTTTTGGTGTCCGGGGAAGAAAATTCAGGGATTTTTGTGCCCAGGAGGTGAAATTTTTTTTTTACCCAAATGTAAAAAGAGGCACGAGAATGAGATTCGGGGTTGAATTTCATCCTTAAAAATGGTGTTTTTCATAGCATTTAAAAATCAAGAATTTTTTGGTGTCTGGGGAAGAAAATTCCTGATGCCGGGGTCAGGGAGTTTTTTGCCCAGGAGGTGAAAATTTTTTTTGACCCAAATGTAAATATGGACGCCAGAATTAGATTCGGGGTTGAATTTTGTCCTTAAAAATGGTGTTTATCATAGTTTTTAAAAATCAAGATTTTTTTTTGTGTCCAGGGAAGAAAATTCCTGATGCCGGGGTCAGGGATTTTTGTGCCCAGGAGGTGAATTTTTTTTTCCACCCAAATCTAAAAACAGACCCCAGAATGAGATTCGGGGTTGAATTTCTTCCTTAAAAACGGTGTTTTTCATAGCTGTTAAAAATCAAGATTTTTTTAGTGTCCGGGGAAGAAAATTCCTGATGCCGGGGTCAGGGATTTTTGTGCCTAGGAGGTGAAAAAGTTCTTTTGACCCAAATCTAAAAACGGACACCGGAATGAGATTTGGTGTTGAATTTCTTCCTTAAAAATTGTGTTTTTCATAGCTTTTAAAAGTCAAGAATTTTTTGGTGTCCGGGGAAGAAAATTCCTGATGAGGCAGCAAAACCAACTGAATGGTAATAGGCAACACATGTTTCACTTAGTCACGTTTTTCACTTAGTAACGGTCAGACCAAGTCAACGGTAACAGCCTGTGCACGTGTAGCTCACTCAGAGATAGCAAGACCAACTCAATGGTAACAGCCAACACATGTGTTTCACTTAGTGACGTGTTTCACTTAGTGATGGTCAGGCCAAGTCAATGGTAACAGCCAGTTCATGTGTAGGTCACTTAGAGGCGGCAAGATCAACTCAATGGTAACAGCCAACACGTGTTTCAGTTAGTGATGGTCAGGCAAAGTCAACGGTAACAGCCAGTGCATGTGTAGGTCACTTAGCGGCGGTAAGACCAACTTAATGGTAACAGCCAACACATGTTTCACTTAGTGACATGTTTCACTTAGTGACGGTTAGACCAAGTCAACGGTAACAGCTAGTGCATGTGTAGCTCACTCAGATGTGGCAAGACCAACTCAATGGTTACAGACAACACATGTGCTTCACTTAGTCACGTTTTTCACTTAGTGACGGTCAGGCCAAGTGAATGGTAACAGCCAGTGCACGTGTAGGTCACTTAGAGGCGACAAGACCAACTCAATGGTAACAGCCAAACGCATATGTTTCACATAGTGACGTGTTTCACTTAGTGGCGGACACGCCATGTCAGTGGTAACAGCCAGTGCACGTGTAGCTCACTCAGAGATAGCAAGAGCAACTCACTGGTAACAGCCAACACATGTGTTTCACTTAGTGACATGTTTCACTTTGTGACGGTTAGACCAAGTCAACGGTAACAGCCAGTGCACGTGTAGGTCACTTCGAGGCGGCAAGACCAACTCAATGGTAACGGACAACACATGTGTTTCACTTAGTAACGTGTTTCACTTTCTGGCGGGCAGACCATGTCAGTGGTAACAACCAGTGCACGTGTGGGTCACTTAGAGGCGGCAAGACCAACTCAATGGTAACGGACAACACATGTGTTTCACTTAGTGACATTTTTCACTTAGTGACGGTCAGACCAAGTCAATGGTATCAGCCAGTGCACGTGTAGCTCACTCAGATGTGGCAAGACCAACTCAATGGTAACAGACAACACATGTGCTTCACTTAGTCACGTTTTTCACTTAGTGACGGTCAGGCCAAGTCAATGGTAACAGCCAGTGCACGTGTAGGTCACTTAGAGGCGGCAAGACCAACTCAATGGTAACAGCCAACACATATGTTTCACTTAGTAACGTGTTTAACTTTCTGGCGGGCAGGCCATGTCAGTGGTAACAACCAGTGCACGTGTGGGTCACTTAGAGGTGGCAAGACCAACTCAATGGTAACGGACAACACATGTGTTTCACTTAGTGACATGTTTCACTTAGTGACAGTCAGA
This sequence comes from Vipera ursinii, assembly GCF_947247035.1. Classification (NCBI taxonomy): domain Eukaryota; kingdom Metazoa; phylum Chordata; class Lepidosauria; order Squamata; family Viperidae; genus Vipera; species Vipera ursinii. Next base: position 156,280,016 of record NC_139513.1, on the reverse strand, counting down.
CCAAGTCAACGGTAACAGCCAGTGCACGTGTAGGTCACTTAGCGGCGGTAAGAGCAACTCAATGGTAACAGCCAACACATGTTTCACTTAGTGACATGTTTCACTTAGTGACGGTTAGACCAAGTCAACGGTAACAGCCAGTGCATGTGTAGCTCACTCAGACGTGGCAAGACCAACTCAATGGTAACAGACAACACATGTGCTTCACTTAGTCACGTTTTTCACTTAGTGACGGTCAGGCCAAGTGAATGGTAACAGCCAGTGCACGTGTAGGTCACTTAGAGGCGACAAGACCAACTCAATGGTAACAGCCAAACGCATATGTTTCACGTAGTGACGTGTTTCACTTAGTGGCGGACACGCCATGTCAGTGGTAACAGCCAGTGTACGTGTAGCTCACTCAGAGATAGCAAGAGCAACTCAATGGTAACAGCCAACACATGTGTTTCACTTAGTGACATGTTTCACTTAGTGACGGTCAGGCCAAGTCAACGGTAACAGCCAGTGCACGTGTAGGTCACTCAGAGGCGGCAAGACCAGCTCAATGGAACAGCCAACACATGTGTTTCACTTAGTGATGTGTTTCACTTAGTGACGGTTAGACCAAGTCAACGGTAACAGCCACTGCACGTGTAGGTCACTCAGAGATGGATGACCAACTCAATGGTAACAGCCAACACATGTGTTTCACTTAGTGACGTGTTTCACTTAGTGACCGTAAGGCCAAGTCAACGGTTACAGTCAGTGCACGTGTAGGTCACTTAGAGGCGGCAAGACCAACTGAATAGTAATAGGCAACACATGTGTTTCACTTAGTGACGTGTTTCACTTAGTGATGGTCTGACCAAGTCAATGGTAAGAGCTGGTGCACGTGTAGGTCACTCAGAGGCTTTAAGACCAACTCAATGGTAACAGCCAACACATGTGTTTCACTTAGTGACATGTTTCACTTAGTGATGGTTAGACCAAGTCAACGGTAACAGCCAGTGCATGTGTGGGTCACTTAGAGGTGGCAAAACCAACTGAATGATAATAGGCAACACATGTGTTTCACTTAGTGACTTGTTTCACTTAGTGACAGTCAGGTCAAGTCAATGGTAATAGCCTGTGCAGGTGTAGGTCACTTAGAAGCGGCAAGACCAACTGAATAGCAATAGGCAACACATGTTTCACTTAGTGACGGTAAGGCCAAGTGAACGGTTACAGCCAAGTGCACGTGTAGGTCACTCAGAGGCGGCAAGACCAGCTCAATGGTAACAGCCAACACATGTGTTTCATTTAGTGATGTGTCTCACTTAGTGACAGGCCAAGTCAATGGTAATAGCCAATGCACGTGTAGCTCACTCAGAGATGGCAAGACCAACTCAATGGTAACAGCCAATACATGTGTTTCACTTAGTGATGTGTTTCACTTAGTGACGGTCAGACCAAGTCAACGGTAACAGCCAGGGCACGTGTAGGTCACTCAGAGGTGGCAAGACCAACTCAATGGTAACAGCCAACACATGTGTTTCACTTAGTGATGTGTTTCACTTAGTGACAGTCAGGCCAAGTCAATGGTAATAGCCTGTGTACGTGTAGGTCACTTAGAGGCGGCAAGACCAACTGAATAGTAATAGGCAACACATGTTTCACTTAGTGACGTGTTTCACTTAGTGATGGTCTGACCAAGTCAATGGTAACAGCCAGTGCATCTGTAGCTCACTCAGAGATGGAAGACCAACTCAATAGTAACAGCCAACATATGTGTTTCACTTAGTGACGTGTTTTCCTTAGTGACAGTAAGGCCAAGTCAATGGTAATAGCCAGTGCACGTGTAGGTCACTTAGAGGCGGCAAGACAAAGTGAATAGTAACGGACAACACATGTGTTTCACTTAGTGATGTGTTTTTACTTAGTGACGTTCAGGCCAAGTCAACCGTAACAGCCAGTGCACATGTAGGTCACTCAGAGATGGAAGACCAACTCAATGGTAACAGCCAACACATGTGTTTCACTTAGTGACTTGTTTCACTTAGTGACAGTCAGACCAAGTCAACGGTTACAGTCAATGCACGTGTAGGTCACTTAGAGGCGGCAAGACCAACTGAATAGTAATAGGCAACACATGTGTTTCACTTAGTGACGTGTTTCACTTAGTGATGGTCTGACCAAGTCAATGGTAAGAGCTGGTGCACGTGTAGGTCACTCAGAGGCTTTAAGACCAACTCAATGGTAACAGCCAACACATGTGTTTCACTTAGTGACATGTTTCACTTAGTGATGGTTAGACCAAGTCAACGGTAACAGCCAGTGCATGTGTGGGTCACTTAGAGGTGGCAAAACCAACTGAATGATAATAGGCAACACATGTGTTTCACTTAGTGACTTGTTTCACTTAGTGACAGTCAGGTCAAGTCAATGGTAATAGCCTGTGCAGGTGTAGGTCACTTAGAAGCGGCAAGACCAACTGAATAGTAATAGGCAACACATGTTTCACTTAGTGACGGTAAGGCCAAGTGAACGGTTACAGCCAAGTGCACGTGTAGGTCACTCAGAGGCGGCAAGACCAGCTCAATGGTAACAGCCAACACATGTGTTTCATTTAGTGATGTGTCTCACTTAGTGACAGGCCAAGTCAATGGTAATAGCCAATGCACGTGTAGCTCACTCAGAGATGGCAAGACCAACTCAATGGTAACAGGCAACACATGTGTTTCACTTACTGACGGTTAGACCAAGTCAACGGTAAGAGCCGGTGCACGTGTAGGTCACTCAGAAGCTTTAAGACCAACTGAATAGTAACAGACAACAAATGTGTTTCACTTAGTGATGTGTTTCACTTAGTGACGGTTAGACCAAGTCAACGGTAACAGCCAGTGCACGTGTAGGTCACTCAGAGATGGAAGACCAACTCAATGGTAACAGCCAACACATGTGTTTCACTTAGTGACTTGTTTCACTTAGTGACAGTCAGGCCAAGTCAACGGTTACAGCCAGTGCACGTGTAGCTCACTTAGAGGCGGCAAGACCAACTCAATGGTAACAGCCAACACATGTGTTTCACTTAGTGACTTGTTTCACTTAGTGACAGTCAGGCCAAGTCAACGGTTACAGCCAGTGCACGTGTACTCACTTAGAGGCGGCAAGACCAACTGAATAATAACAGACAGAACTCCAATAGCCACATTACTCTTTGAGTCCACATACAAATTGAACGGTTTCTCAAGATTGGGAAGTCCCATGACAGGAGCTTGAGATAATGCTGATTTTAAGGTCTCAAAAGTCTGTTTTTGTTCATGTGTCCTAACAAAAGGCTCCTTCTCTCCTCCCTTTGTGGAGTCATAGAGTGGTTTGGCTAGCAGGGCAAAATTCGGTATCCATATTCTACAATAACCTGCTGCTCCTAAAAACCCTCGTAATTCTCTTCTATTAGTGGGTTCTGCAATTCGGCACACAGCTTCCTTTCTCTCATGTTCTATACATCTCTGGCCTTGACTTATAGTATAGCCTAAGTATTTAACCTGGGTTTTCACTAATTGGGCTTTCTTTCTTGAGGCACAGTATCCTTTGTCTATCAACAGATGAAGTAGTTGGTTTGTATTGTTCCAACAAGTTTCCTTTGTCTGTCCAGTTATCAATACATCATCCACGTATTGGAGGAGTACATTTCCTTCCTCACATGGCTGGAAATCTTCTAAGTCGGAGACCAAAGTGTTGCCAAAAAGAGTAGGTGAATTTTTAAATCCCTGAGGAAGTCTGGTCCAAGTGTATTGTCTTTTCTGGCCTGTTACTGGGTCTTCCCATTCAAAAGCAAACATTTTCTGACTGTCCTTATGAATCGGGGTAGTAAAGAAGGCATCTTTCAAATCAACTACAAAGAACCAAGCAGCTGCTGCTGGAATCAGTTTTACTACTACTTGCCACTGGTCAATATATTGGTATTGATCTGGGTGACCATAATCTGGGTCAGTAACAATTTGGTGCACATTTGAGATAATGACTGGATTAAAAGTACCTTCAGGCTTCCATCCTACATTAAAGGTCGGCCACTCATTTTCACAGAATCTTTTCAAGTCACCTGGACTAGCCTTGGGGTCACCATAATCTCCACCTAAAACCTTTCTTAAAATTCTTCAATATACACAGAACAGGTGTCTGAGGGACACTTCCTTCACCACCCATTTTCCAAGACACTGCCACTGACCTGTGGTGCTGGGCGTTCCAACGGTCACCAACAAGAACTGCAATGGCTTAACCACCCACACAAACACAACTCTTGGGCCTCGTTAGGATACGCCGATCCCGGACCCAGGGGGGTGATCAGGCCCCCTCTTCCACTCTCAAAACGAGCGGGTCTACAACTTCCACTCTCAAAACGAGCAAGTCTACAACTTCCACTCTCAAAACGAGCAGGTCTACAACTTCCACTCTCAAAACGAGTGGGTCTACAACTTCCACTCTCAAAACGAGCGGGGCTACAATTCCTCAATACTTGCCTGCAAGCATCTTCTTTTCTAGCCAGCGTTCTTTTGTGACTTATTTTGATTCCGTCCAGGTTCTTGGATCAGCCGGTTGTCCACCAATACCCCTGTGATACCATCCGCCTCCTTCTGGAGAAATCATCCGTGCCGGCTGAAGGTTCAGCGTAATGGCCCTGGCTGGGCAAGGGTTGGTCCGTACCGTCCTCAGCGAAATATCGCTCCAAGTTCCCATCTATGGGGTACCATAAATGTTGCAGAATCAAGAGACTCAGACCCAGGAGTCAAAAGAAGTTTGTTTTATTTTGCGCAAAAGGTTCAGAGAAAAAAGCAATATCAATGTCTGAACACCTTTTCATGGAAAAACAAGTACATATATAGTCTTCAAAAGCAGCAAAACACGGAAATGTAACTTATGAGCATTGACTGGTTACTTGAATTACAGCCCCCATCTCCCCTTGTCATACAGCCTGCAGCCCCCCTTGTTGCTATGCGGAATTTAGCTAAATATCTTGCAACCATTCACTGATTGAGGTCACAGGTTCCTTGCAGAAGCACTTAAGTTTCGGGCACCATGTTTGTGGTTAGATGTAGCTTAGCTCTGTGCTTGACTAAATAGGTGTGAGAGACAGATGAACTTGTTGTTTGGCATTTTCCATTTCCTTGTTCTTTTCTAACTAATACACGCGTTTTCTTTATGCCTCACTTTCATGTCCTGTCTCACTTTATGTCCTATCTTTATGTCCTGCCTCAGAACAGCTTGCCTCCAGAAATCATGGGAGCTCCATCCCTGGAGATTTTTAAGAAGAGACTAGACAATCACCTGCCTGAGATAATAATAATAATAATAATAATAATAATAATAATAATAATAATAATAATAATAATAATAAGAAGAAGAAGAAGAAGAAGAAGAAGAAGAAGAAGAAGAAGAAGAAGAAGAAGAAGAAGAAGAAGAAGAAGAAGAAGAAGTTGGAAGGGACCTTGGAGGTCATCTAGTTCAACCCCCTGCTAAGGCAGGAAACCCTATACCATTTCAGACAAATGGCTGTCCAGTCTCTTCTTAAAAACTTCCAGTGTTGGAGCATTTACCACTTCTGGAGGCAGGTTGTTCCACTGGTTAGTTGTTCTAACTGTCAGGAAGTTTCTCCTTAGTTCTAGGTTGCTTCTCTCCTTGACTAGTTTCCATCCGTTGCTTCTTGTCCTGCTTTCAGGACAATAGTATATAGGTTCGCCTGCTTGAGCACGGTTCGCCTGCTTGAGCACGGGGCTGGACTAGAAGACCTCCAAGGTCCCTTTCAGCTCTACTCTACTCTATACTCTACTCTATCATTGTTCTAGACTCTTACTTGTTTCTCTAGAATCTAGAAGCACATAAGTAGAAAATAATTGCAATAATTGCAGAAAAACTGCCAAAAAAGAAAACCCCTGGAAAAACTGCAATAATTGCAGAAAAGAATTGCAATTGATTCCACTCCATATATGAGCGCCGCTCTTCTCAGCCTGCAAAACACCACCTATCTCCCCAAGACTCGAACAGCGTTGACTGGCAGGCTTTTGTCACGTGACCAGCCAGGATGGCGACTCCCGGCTTACTTCTTGTTGCACGGACCATTTCAGGCGGAACCGGAAGTGAAACGTGCGCTCGGCTAGGCTGGAAAGAGGGCGCTGAGCGGTGCGCGTGAGTCGGGCAGGTGGGTTTCGGGGTGGGGGAAGATGCGTGTTTTTAAAGCAAGCGTGTCAAATGCAGGCAGATCTGCTGGGGAAGCGTCCTGGGTGAAAGGATCAGGGAAAAGGGGAGGGGTGGTGAAAACTGAGTAGGGAGGTGAAGAGGCACATTCGTTTGGGGCAGGAACTAAATAATTTAATGCCCTCCAAATGCATCGGGCTGCGAGTTTCCTAATTCCTAACTGGTAGGAGTGCTACCTGGGCCTTGGGAATGGTGTGGTTCAAACGTACCTGGAAGATCTTTGATTTAGAGCGGGGTGGGTGGATGTGAAGATGAGAAAGCTGACAGGAGAAGAAGTAAGACATAGAAGTGGAAGGAACATGTTGATTTCCCACGATCTGTATTGAATATTGGTTTAAATGGCGAGGGTATTTCTCTGGGGGATAGTTTTAATAACAATACAGTTGGAGAAGGTCCTTTCCTTCGTTCCTAACTAGGATCCCTTTGCAAATTTTGTTCCTGTAGAAAGTATAAGAAACTTGGGGCGTGAATGTATCAAATAATGTGTGTGTTTTTTAAAGCCAGGTAAACCTTTTATTTTGCTGAGTATTGAACTCCTTCCAATATAGTATGAATCTGTATTTTAAGACAGTGATGTTACAATTGTGTAGTGTTGAGTAGTGTCATTCAACAGGGTGGGTTTCTGCAAGCAATAACTTTCCCGTTTTAATATTAGAAAATTATTTTCCAGAAAGTAAAATGTTAATAGTTTATAGTTAATAAAATTGTAACTAGCCCCTCTTTTTAAAAACTCATTGCAAAATCCTTCTGGATGTTATTTAAGCCTAAATCTTTTCATTCTTAATATTTACATTGAATAGAAGTATTATTTGGGGTTTAGCATGGCAGCTAAAAATGAAATCCTGTATTGTAGTGAGTTTGATGCAGAAACTGTTACAAGATTGCTGCAGTAATGTTACTTTGGTAGTTTAAGGTTTTAACATCTCCCTGCTTTCTGTGGAGTTATTTGAGACATCCTAATCATAGCTTCAGTAAATCAGGAGACTGTATTGTAATCCAGTGAAACACTTATTACCTTCCCAAACCGGTGGGGGAAGAGAGCTGGCTTGTCCAGCTGGTAGATCTTGTTTTCCACTGCTCATGTGGGAAGCACTGAAACAACATAAGGAGTGGTTAGTTCTAATATCCGTTAGTAACCTCAGTGTCATACGGCCTTTCTTTTCCATTGCAACTCTTGGCAGATAGATGCTTGATGATTTCTTCACACTATTTTTGACATTCTTTTTCTTTCCAGCCAAACTTCCTTTTGGGGCTAATCTTTTGGTGTGCCACAGTCCTCTTCCTTTATATAATACTTGAACTTCACCACCAAATAAGAAGGGGCTTGTAGATTTGAGTTGTTGGAGAAATGTCCTTCCATTGTGTCAAGGAAGAACCTTCAGCTCCCTCCACAGATTTTCAATGGGATTAAGGTCTGGAGACTGACTAGGCCACTCCAGGACCTTAATGTGCTTCTCCTTGAGCCACTCCTTTGTTGCCTTGGCCATGTCTTTTTGGGTCATTGCCATGCTGGAATACCCATCCATGATCCATTTTCAATGCCCTGGGTGAGGGAAGGAGGTTCTCACCCAAGATTTGACGGTACATGGCCCTGTCCATCATCCCTTTGATGCGATGAAGTTGTCCTGTCCCCTTAGCAGAAAAACACAAAGCATAATGTTTCCACCTCCATGTTTGACAGTGGGGATGGTGTTGTTGGGGTCATAGGCAGCATTCCTCCTCCTCCAAACACAGCAAGTTGATGCCAAAGAGCTTGATTTTAATCTCAGCTGACCACAACACTTTCACCCAGTTCTCCTTTGAGTCATTCAGATGTTCATTGGCAAACTTCAGACAGGCCTGTACATGTGCTTTCTTGAGCAGGGGGACCTTGCAGGCACTGCAAGATTTCAGTCCTTCGTGGCATAGTGTGTTGTTTTCTTGGTGACTCTGGTCCCAGCTGCCTTGAGATCATTGACAAGATCCTCCCTTGTAATTCAGGGCTGATCCTTCACCATTCTCATGATCATTGAAACTTCATCTTGCATGGAACCCCAGACTGAGAGAGGTTGACTGTTATTTTGAGTTTCTTCCACTTACGAATAATCACACCAACTGTTGTCACCTTCTCACCAAGCTGCTTGGCAGTAGTCTTGTAGCCCATTCCAGCCTTGTGTAGGTCTACAATCTTGTCCCTGACATCCTTGGACAGCTCTTTGGTCTTGGCCATGATAGAGAGTTTGAAATCTGATTGATTGCTTCTGTGGACAGGTGTCTTTTATACAGGTAACAAGCTGAGATTAGGAATATTCCTTTTAAGAGAGTGCTGTTAATCACAGCTCATTACCTGTATAAAAGACACCTGGGAGCCAGAAATCTTGCTGATTGATAGGGGATTAAATACTTATTTTGCTCATTAAAATGCAAATCAATGTATAACTTTTTTGAAATGCGTTTTCTGGATTTTTTTGTTGTCATTCTGTCTCTCACTGTTAAAATAAACCTACCATTACAATTATAGACTGATCATTTCTTTGTCAGTAGGCAAATGTACAAAATTAGCTGTAAATACTATCTCTAGATAAAAGGTAGCATGCAAATAAATACTAATTGCAGGAAGGGGTGCCAGGAGAAGAACAAGTCTCTCATCTCCAGCTTGTGAGGTTGGCAGAGGAACCTGTTTGGCCATTGTGAGAAATAAAATGCTGGATTAAAATGAGCAACTTGTTTTTTAATATTGAGCTGTTTTAAATGTTGCTTAAATACCTCTTTTTCTTTTTCTCTTTCAGCTGTGTTGGGAATAGATCTTCAGAGATGCACAGGATGATTTGAAGCACCATGCTGATTGCTGCCTATGTCGCTTTTGCTTTTCTCCTACTGATATGTTTGGGCTTGGAGTTCTCCGCCTGCCGCTCCAGGCTCACCAGCAGGTCTTGCTCCAACCCAGCCTTCTTGCGGTTCCAGCTAGATTATTATCAAGTCTATTTCTTGGCTCTTACAGCTGATTGGTTGCAAGGACCTTATCTTTACAAACTCTACCAGCATTACAACTTCTTGGAGGCCCAGATCACCATTATTTATGTTTGTGGCTTTGCCTCAAGTGTGTTGTTTGGGCTGGTTTCCAATTCCTTGGTTGACCGCTTGGGCCGAAAAAAGTCCTGCATCCTCTTCTCCTTGACTTACTCTGTCTGCTGCCTCACAAAGCTCTCCTGGGATTATTTTGTTCTAATTGTAGGAAGAATATTAGGGGGGCTGTCTACTGCTCTACTGTTCTCTGCCTTTGAGGCATGGTACGTGCATGAGCATGTGGAGCGCCATGATTTCCCGGCAGAATGGATTCCTGCCACCTTCTCTAAGGCTGCCTTCTGGAATAGTATAATTGCTATTGGAGCTGGTGTAGTCGCCAATATCTTTGCTGAATGGCTGGGATTTGGCCCAGTAGCTCCCTTCATGGTCTCTATTCCCTTTCTTGTGCTGGCTGGTACCTTGGTTATGAAGAACTGGGATGAGAATTATGGAAAAAAGAGGGCACTGTCCAGAACTTGCACCGATGGCTTGAAATGCCTTCTCTCCGACCGCCGTGTCCTGCTTTTGGGGACTATTCAGGCCTTATTTGAAAGTGTCATCTATATCTTCATCTTCCTCTGGACTCCAGTCCTGGATCCCCACAACCCACCTCTAGGCATTGTCTTCTCCAGTTTCATGGCTGCCAGCATGGTTGGATCCTCACTCTACCGTGTGGCCACGTCCAAGAAATATCACCTCCAGCCCATGCACATCTTGTCTCTTTCAGTCCTAATGGTATTTTTTTCACTCTTCATGCTGACTTTCTCAACCAATCCTGGGCAAGAGAACCCATCAGAGTCCTTCTTGGCCTTCCTGCTCATTGAGCTCTCGTGTGGGCTCTACTTTCCTTCCATGGGTTTTCTCAGGCAAAAAGTGATCCCTGAGAAGGATCAGGCAGGTGTGATGCATTGGTTCCGTGTTCCATTGAACCTACTGGCTTGCCTCGGGCTGCTCATCCTCCATGATAGTGATTATAAGACAGGCACCAGGAATATGTTCACCATCTGCTCTGTCATGATGGTAATGGCCCTCTTGGCTGTTGTAAGCCTCTTTACTGTTGTCCGAAACAATGCAGAGCTCAGACTGCCCAGTTCATCTAGTCAGGTGGAGATATCTTCTCCTGAGCTCTGATCAAGAGTATGCCAATTGTCCATAATGTATTACAGAACCAGTACTATATATATACAAGGAGTCTGCAAGGAGAACACTGAACATCTTGACAAGTGCTATGTGGATCTCTTCCACCTATTGGAGGAGCGAAGTGTATACACATCTAATTTTCTTCTTTTCAACAAAGACAGGCCACATGAAGAACTTGGGTTACATCTATGTCAAACAGCTTTTCCCCCTTCTCCTTTTTCCCCCACCTTGGAATTCTTAGTCCAGTGGCTGCTTGGCTTCTGCTAGCCAAATGTGGAAGTTGCTGTCTGCTACTTCATTCTGAATTGATGGTGACAGACAATGGCTTACAAGGACAAAGCATGGTTTCATTTAAAAAAAAAGACAACAGTGAGGTTGATAGATTGATTGTCCAATATCAGTATTGAATTTGGTAGCAGGAACAGCTCTATTCTATAATCAGCAGTATTAGCCACACTCTGTGATCTTCTGCTTTTTTAAAAAAGTAATAAACTGAAATTAAACATAAAGCTTATCTTGACTCAATTTTAATTTTGACAGTATATAGCCTGGCTTGGTCAAATATTTCAAACTGGAGGTGGGATATTTTGAAATTCTGAATTTAGACATGACAAGGTTTTTATTGCATTTATATTGGTTTCATAATTTCCAGTATGGCAGTGATAAAGCATTGTTCTTCCAATTTCCTGTTTTTCCCATTGTTTTAGCTTCTGTTTCAGTTTATGATGAAGAGTGTAAATTAAACATCTGTTCAATATTTAATCATATCTGCGAACAGTAGAATTTAAAAAAATACTGAGACTCAAAAAGGAAGAACAGTGATAGTCTTAGGGAGACTTGGTTTTATAGTGCATCTAGTTTTATTTCATTATCTGTCCCAGCAACCAAAGAGTTTGCTCCTGTTGATCTCTGCATGATCCACTTCCAAAGGTATGTGGCAACTGTAGTCATATCTGGAGAACTTACCCAGAATTCATTTCACCAATAAATAGCCATGAAACCTCACACTTTATAATATTTATTTATTTAATTTGTATACCGCCCTTCTCCCGAAGGACTCAGGGCGGTGAACAGGGCAATAAATACTAAAATACTGAAATAAAAAATTAAGAAGAGATTAAACCATAATGCCCAAATACAACAAATAAATTACATAAAAACAGTAATAAAACCCAAACCCATCAGACCAGGCTGGCTTGTTCAAACAAATTGCTCTTTAGATCACGTCGGAAGGAGCGAAGGTCGGGAGCCATCCGGAGCTCAACCGGTAAACGGTTCCACAGATCAGGCGCACCCACAGAGAATGCCCTCCCCCTGGGGGCCACCAGTCGGCATTCTCTGACCGGTGGCACCCTGAGGAGGCCCTATGTGGGAGCGCACTGGGTGGAGGGAAGTTGATGCTGGCCGCAGGTGTTAATATTTGAATATTAACAATGTTCCTGCATTAGTGTATCTAGCTTGTCGATTTGTATCATTTAGCCCAGGGGTAGGCAACCTCGGCTCTTTTATGACTCATGGACTTCAACTCCCAAAATTCCTGAGCCATGCTGGCTCAGGAATTCTGGGAGTTGAAGTCCATGAGTCATAAAAGAGCCGAGGTTGCCTACCCCTGATTTAGCCAATAGGTTTTTAAGTCCCTTTAAATAATTATTTTTACCCAAAACCACAGGGCAAGCAATACCTGCTACTTGAGAGACGGCAATGCCTCTTCTTTGCATTCCTTAAGTCTTTCTGACAGTTGCATGCTGCATCTACATGGGAAGTAAAGGTGTTTGTTTTTCTCAGGATTATTACTTCTAATATATGTTTATTTTTTTATTTTATTTTAATTCCATTTATATCCCGTCCTCCAAAGACTCAGGGCGGCTTACAAGCTTAGCAGTAGCCTTCATTCTATGTACCGGTATATGCCTGCTTACTAGGGCTTTTGGGGGGGGGGGGGCCCAAGCGGCATTATTACAAAGTTAGCTTCTGTGAAAGCATCTTTATTTAACAGACTGTGTACAACACGGGTGTCAAACTCATGTCATGTGACATGTTACGACATAACACGACTCTTTGCATTGCCGGCAATGGGGTGGGCGCGGCTTCGGTATGATGAAACTGGCCCGCAGGCTAGCAGTTTGACACCCCTGGTGTATTTTTAAATGGGTAGCATCTGAGTCAGCTAGTACAGTAATTAGCATTCTTATTTTTTTATTAAAATATTAAAAGAAGTATAGTTTTGCCTAAGGTGATAGGCCTTGATCTTCTCTGCTTTGGTTTTTGCCCTGCCTAGAATTAAAAGTATATTCAAGTGGCAAACAAAAGGCAAAACAATATGTTTCATTGTGTTTTTGTCTACTTTTATTTTTTAGATCTCAGCTCTTATCTCTTATCTTTTCTACATGTTGTTTCTCTTTTCCCCCAGTTCTTTTTAAAAACTTTAATGCAGAAGACAGCTTTTAAACCAACTGCTCATTTTATAGCCAGGTGATAAGTGGGGCATTTCTCAGTGACTTCCTATTATTTTTAACAGAACAGCTTCAGGGTTTCTTCAGTTTTTTGACAAGTTCTAATGATTTTTAAAATGTTGCCACGTTTAATATATATTTCTTGTCACTCATTCAAAATGTTATCATCCAAGACCAAACAATATTTAGGTATGTCTAGTTTAATGAAGAGAAGGATGAGGGGTGACATGATAGCAGTGTTCCAATATCTCAGGTATGAATTAAATCATATCCCTGTTGAATATACAGTAGAGGTGACAAATAGATTTAAGGAATTAGATCTGATAGACAGAGTGCCTGAAGAACTATGGACAGAGGTTCGCAACATTGTACAACAGGTAGCAACCAAAACCATCCCAAAGAAAAAGAAATGCAAGAAAGCAAAATGGCTGTCTGAGGAAGCTTTGCAAATAGCTGAGGAAAGGAGGGAAGCGAAAGGCAAGGGAGAAAAAGAAAGATATGCCCAGTTAAATGCAGAATTCCAAAGAATAGCTAGAAGAGATAAGAATGCCTTCTTAAATGAACAATGCAAAGAAATAGAAGAAAACAATAGAATAGGGAGGACCAGAGATCTTTTCAAGAAAATTGGAGAGATGAAGGGAACGTTCAATGCAAAAATGGGCATGATAAAGGACCAAAATGGCAGGGACCTAACAGAGGCAGAAGAGATTAAGAAGAGATGGCAAAATTACACAGAAGAACTATACAAGAATGAGCTTAATGTCCCTGATAATCACAATGAGGTGGTCACTGACCTCGAGCCAGACATCCTAGAATGTGAAGTGAAGTGGGCCTTAGAAAAGCTGAGCAACAACAAAGCTAGTGGAGGTGACAGTATTCCAGCTGAGCTATTGAAAATCTTAAAAGACGATGCAGTAAAAGTGCTACACTCAATTTGCCAGCAAATTTGGAAAACTCAATAGTGGCCATAGGATTGGAAAAGATCAGTTTACATTCCAATTCCAAAGAAAGGCAGTGCCAAAGAATGTTCAAACTATCGCACCATTGCACTCATTTCATATGCTAGTAAAGTTATGCTTAAAATCCTACAAGCTAGACTCCAGCAGTATGTGGATCGAGAACTACCAGAAGTACAGGCAGGATTTCGAAGAGGCAGAGGAACTAGAGATCAAATTGCCAACATACGCTGGATCATGGAGAAAGCTAGGGAGTTCCAGAAAAACATCTACTTCTGCTTCATTGACTATGCTAAAGCTTTTGATTGTGTGGATCATAACAAACTGTGGCAAGTCCTTAAAGAGATGGGTGTACCAGACCATCTTATTTGTCTCTTGAGGAACCTATATGTGGGCCAAGAAGCAACAGTGAGAACTGGACATGGAACCACTGATTGGTTCAAAATTGGGAAAGGAGTCTGGCAAGGCTGTACACTGTCGCCTTGCCTATTTAACTTATATGCAGAGCACATCATGAGAAAGGCAGGGCTAGATGAATCAAAAGTTGGAATTAAGATTGCTGGAAGAAATATCAACAACCTAAGATATGCAGATGATACCACTCTAATGGCAGAAAGTGAAGAGGAACTGAAGAGTCTCTTGTTGCGAGTGAAGAAGGAGAGTGCAAAAGTTGGTTTGAAACTAAACATTAAGAAAACCAAGATCATGGCATCCTGCCCTCTCAATTCTTGGCAAATAGATGGGGAAGAAATGGAGGTAGTGACAGATTTTATTTTCCTGGGCTCCAAGATCACTGCAGATGGGGACTGTAGCCAAGAAATTACAGGGAGTGCAGAATTATTAGGCAAGTTGTATTTTTGAGGATTAATTTTATTATTGAACAACAACCATGTTCTCAATGAACCCAAAAAACTCATTAATATCAAAGCTGAATATTTTTGGAAGTAGTTTTTAGTTTGTTTTTAGTTATAGCTATTTTAGGGGGATATCTGTGTGTGCAGGTGACTATTACTGTGCATAATTATTAGGCAACTTAACAAAAAACAAATATATACCCATTTCAATTATTTATTTTTACCAGTGAAACCAATATAACATCTCAACATTCACAAATACATTTCTGACATTCAAAAACATAACAAAAACAAATCAGTGACCAATATAGCCACCTTTCTTTGCAAGGACACTCAAAAGCCTGCCATCCATGGATTCTGTCAGTGTTTTGATCTGTTCACCATCAACATTGCGTGCAGCAGCAACCACAGCCTCCCAGACACTGTTCAGAGAGGTGTACTGTTTTCCCTCTTTGTAAATCTCACATTTGATGATGGACCACAGGTTCTCAATGGGGTTCAGATCAGGTGAACAAGGAGGCCATGTCATTAGATTTCCTTCTTTTATACCCTTTCTTGCCAGCCACGCTGTGGAGTACTTGGACGTGTGTGATGGAGCATTGTCCTGCATGAAAATCATGTTTTTCTTGAAGGATGCAGACTTCTTCCTGTACCACTGCTTGAAGAAGGTGTCTTCCAGAAACTGGCAGTAGGACTGGGAGTTGAGCTTGACTCCATCCTCAACCCGAAAAGGCCCCACAAGCTCATCTTTGATGATACCAGCCCAAACCAGTACTCCACCTCCACCTTGCTGGCGTCTGAGTCGGACTGGAGCTCTCTGCCCTTTACCAATCCAGCCACGGGCCCATCCATCTGGCCCATCAAGACTCACTCATTTCATCAGTCCATAAAACCTTAGAAAAATCAGTCTTGAGATATTTCTTGGCCCAGTCTTGACGTTTCAGCTTGTGTGTCTTGTTCAGTGGTGGTCGTCTTTCAGCCTTTCTTACCTTGGCCATGTCTCTGAGTATTGCACACCTTGTGCTTTTGGGCACTCCAGTGATGTTGCAGCTCTGAAATATGGCCAAACTGGTGGCAAGTGGCATCTTGGCAGCTGCACGCTTGACTTTTCTCAGTTCATGGGCAGTTATTTTGCGCCTTGGTTTCTCCACACGCTTCTTGCGACCCTGTTGACTATTTTGAATGAAACGCTTGATTGTTCGATGATCACGCTTCAGAAGCTTTGCAATTTTAAGAGTGCTGCATCCCTCTGCAAGATATCTCACTATTTTTGACTTTTCTGAGCCTGTCAAGTCCTTCTTTTGACCCATTTTGCCAAAGGAAAGGAAGTTGCCTAATAATTATGCACACCTGATACAGGGTGTTGATGTCATTAGACCACACCCCTTCTCATTACAGAGATGCACATCACTTAATATGCTTAATTGGTAGTAGGCTTTCGAGCCTATACAGCTTGGAGTAAGACAACATGCATAAAGAGGATGATGTGGTCAAAATACTCATTTGCCTAATAATTCTGCACTCCCTGTAAAAGACGCTTGCTCCTCGGGAGGAAAGCCATGGCAAATCTAGACAGCACGCTAGAAAGCAGAGACATCACCCTGTCAACAAAAGTGCGTATAGTCAAGGCTATGGTCTTCCCAGTTGCAATGTATGGCAGTGAAAGTTGGATCATAAAAAAGGCTGAGCGCCAAAGAATTGAGGCCTTTGAACTGTGGTGCTGGAGAAGACTCCTGCGAGTCCCTTGGACTGCAAGGCGATCAAACCGGTCAGTCCTAGAGGAGATCAACCCTGACTGCTCTTTAGAAGGCCAGATCCTGAAGCTAAAACTCAAATACTTTGGCCACCTAATGAGAAGGAAGGACTCACTGGAGAAGAACCTAATGCTGGGAAAGATTGAGGGCAATAGAAGAACGGGACGACAGAGAATGAGGTGGCTAGATGGAGTTACTGAAGCAGTAGGCGTGAGCTTAAATGGACTCCAGAAGATGGTAGAGGACAGGAAAGCCTGGAGGAACGTTGTCCATAGGGTCGCGAAAGTTTTTAAGAAGAGACTGGACAGCCATTTGTCTGAAATGCCTTAGCAGGGGGTTGGACTAGATGACCTCCAAGGTCCCTTCCAACTAATAATAATAATAATAATAATAATAATAATAATAATAATAATAATAATAATAATAATAATAATAATAATAAAAGTCCAGTATAGTAGTCTTCAGGTTACAATGATAATTGGAATATCCATTGCTAAGAAATGCTATTGTATCAAAAGAAGAGAATATTAGTAGGTCAGAGTTGAATTGTGGGGTCCTTGGTGCTCTGAGCTTGGTGTGGACTTTTTTTTTTGCAGACATTTCATTACCAAACTAGGTAACATCATCAGTGCTAGCATTGAAGTTGAGGCCTTTCTGTAAAATATTGTACTCGGCAGTAGATAGTGGGCAGCTAGACATGTTGACCAACCATTCATGCTAGCACTACTGATATTAACCTAGTTTGTTAATGGAACGTCTGCAAGAAAATCATCAAGCTCAAAGAACATCAAGGATCCCAAAATGCTGTTGTAAAGTATGACATCATGTGACCACATTGCTTAGTAACAACAATCCTGACAGTCCTAGTTGCTGTTGTAACCTCAAAGACCGTGCAAGTCATCAAATAGGAACAGGTGGGAATGTAGGATGGTGCTGGAAGCATGTGCTGCAGAATGCAGTGAGTTAGGGGGCTGCTGTGGGAAGGCATTATGGAATGCAAATGGGCCAGCAGGTGCTACAAGCGAGTGCTATGAAACATGGGCAGGGTGCATTATGGTGTACATGATCCCTGGCATCTTGCATTCTCAGGATTCCTCCTCCTGCTTTCCAACTGCAAAATTATTTTTTGAACCTGTAGGAGTGAAACAGGAGGCCATTCAGGAAATTCATCAAATAGCTGTTAGGAACTTAACAGCTTTCAGTTGAAGTGTGGAAATTATAGATATCCAGAAATACCTAGCCCACAACTTAAGAGGAATTATTTATTGTTGCTATTAGCATTTCTTTTGGGTGTAAATGGAGAGACAAATTGTCTTTAGTCATTATTGCTTGTTGGATTCTGGTCCAATTCTTAAGAATGCAAAAGTTTCTTATAGTCCTTTTTTAGGGAGTAAAAGTTTTCATATGAGGGACAGTCATCATAGATACAGCGATTCCTGTAAGCAAGAATTGCCTGTGCTTTGACCCTTTTACACTCTCAAACCAGGCTTTGGGGCAGGGGTTAGGTCAGTGTAATGAAGAGGGCTGTGTGAACTTTTGAGTAATGATTTCTCATGAAAAAGGTTATCATTGGTTATACTTACAGACTTTCTCAAATCAACAAAGAATTTAAAAAAACCAGATCATACCCAATCTGTTCATCCAGACAAGTCTAAAGTATTTGTCAGTAGAGGTAAATAATAAACTGATAATGAGCAACTTGGCCCAGTTGAGTCAAAAACAAATGAATCCACAATTGGAAGACAGTCACCCTCTGGATGGAAGATCACGCTAAAGTCTTTGCAATGGAAGGCAAAGGCACTAGATAACTAGTCCAAAGTTTATACCATTCTAGAATCCCTAATGAGTTCACCCTCTGGATCCTTCTGGAATAGATTCTTGATATTTAAGTCAAATTTTGTTGCCAGTAAGAAAAACTTCCAAACCCATGTTATTGCCAGAATCCTTAGATTTCTGGGAAGTCTCCTCAACTAATGAAAATCATGGGGCACTGTGATGCAGGAGAAATGCTTTATAATTATTCCCCAATCTGGCACTGAAATCACCAGTGGTTATTACTATACAGCTTTGTAAATTGAGAGGTTAAATTCACAGGCCAAGATCCAAAACTGTCTCATTCACTATTAATTTGAGAAATAGGGTATAAGCTGGAAAATGGCCACTTCTCAGAAGCAAATTGGCCAGGCCAACTTTCAGGGGAATAGCTATAGTAACTTGTTCACAATACTATAAAATAAAGTGTAAGCATGGAACCTAACAGAAATAAGTACGTATACTGATTCCCCTTAATGGACACCCACTCTTCTTAAGTCTAGCCAAAAGGGAATAGGAGGTGATACTGTTTAAAATATAAAGGATCCTAAGTCTGTATGTCTTGTAAAAATAAAACTTCAATGTTGTTTTCAGCAATCTAAATTGCATTGTTCTGACAAGGGAGATACCAGCAGTAGGCAGGACACTGATATATATCACAAGTCTCAGTTGTTCATAACATCTGCCCCTGGAACTGTCTCTGCTCCTGAGACAGTCAGACCGCTGATTTGATTACTCATAATACATCAGTAACTCTGACAGGCATGTAGTTCAGTTCAGGGACCAGATTATCAGCTCATAGCTGCTTCAAGGATTTTCTTGGGCTTATATGTGCAGACCTTAAGTGAGTCCTTTTTTTCCTACCCATTAATATTAAAAAAAACTATTCTGATAAAAGAAAACTAAACACATGCAAGTCCTTCGGATAAAAGTTGGGAGTCAAAAACTGAAACTGAAATAAAAAAAATAGAAATGATTTAAAAATGTATTTAAAAATATTGGAGTCAGAGAAGACCCATGGCTGCGTCACATCATCTTCAGAAAAAAACAAATAGCAAAATATGTTCAACTCACATTTGCTGGTTGTCACTAATTTTGCTTATTAGCCTATCCAATTCTACAGTGATTGTTGGTATAGTAAATCAAAACTATATCATATGAGATAGCAGTGGTAAATTGTCTCTCTCTCCTGTATCACATTTTAGCCCTTCTGTGTATACACTAAAGTTGGGGGGGGGGGAGTAAAGATACTGCAGTTAGTGTCACTCTGGTAGTTATTTTAGGCTTTTGTCTATCTAGAGACCAGAAGAAAGTGTTAAAACAGATTATCTTTCTCAGGGGTGTCAAACTGCCGGCCTACAGGCCGGAGCGTCACGGAGAAACTGCTGCGCCCATCCCATTTTCAGCAATGGGAAACAGTTCCGATACGTCGCGTGACATCATGAGTTTGACATGCCTGATCTATCTGGTCTAGAGGTGAGGAAACCAGTGACAATGCTTCACTTGGCTAAAGTGATCCTCAACAGTGTTGACCTAGGTTCTAGGTTTATACACATTTAAGCTTGTCAAAAATTAGTTCTTGGAATTATGCCAAGATGATGACTACATGTATGAGCAAATTCCAACTCTACACAGGAACATTTAGAAAGCTTTGGTTCTGTTATATCAGGGGAGTCAAACTGCCGGCCCACGGGCCAGACGCCACACCCACCCCATTGACGGCAATGGCAAAACTGTCCCGTTACATTGTGCAATGTCACATGATGTCATGAGTTTGACATGTCTATGTTATATGGATCCCAACAGTAAGGCTCTAGAACGTGTTTTTCAGCAAGTTACTACCAAAACGGGAGCCATTCATCCATTGCTTTAGGATTTATGGATGGGGTAATTTTATCAAGAATTAAACAAAGTTAGTATGCTACTACTGTACACTGTTAGTTACCTGTGGCACATTCATAGCTAGAAAACATAACAGTGACTACCTACTTGTCCAGTACATAGTCGTCTATTCAGTTGCCTCAGGGTGATTCTTAATCATAAGCAGATAATCAGTAGTAGTTTTTAACTCTGAGTAATAATTATACTCTTAGCGACATAAGTTACTGAACAAACTTTGCAAAGCAACATGGAAGATTTGTTTGCACGAAGTTTGATTAACTGTAACCTATGTTAGGTTTTTTGAGGCTTAGCATATTCATACAAAATAACATGGTTACTTTTTGGCTGTGTATCATATGAATAGCTAGATGATATGGGCAACTAAATCATAAGAACATTAATCATGGATAAGATTACACAAACACTGCAATAGAAAAGCTGCTTTGATAACAATCAGTAAACATGCTACAGCCATCACCATTCTGGTTTGACCCTTTGCTCCAGTTATAGCTTGAGAAAGTCCTACAATACGAGATGATCTCAACAGAATCTTACGTAACTTACATTGCCTGTCTTTCTAATATACCCAATTAGCTTATCTATGAGCCAATCAACTTATGAATATGTAGAGTTGAGAGAAAAATACTTGATAAACTGGTCAGGCCACTCTCAGCCAAGAGTTATCACTTGTGGCATTTGTTTTGCATTGGTGTTAACACCCAGAGATCACCACCCCATGTTAGTAGTGTGGGGCTTACCCCAGTGTAGCACAAGAACTCCACATGTTAAGGCATGATGATATAATATTGTGGATTTAGAGTATATATCAAAGGCATCTGTGCACCTGTAGTGATGCCATTTTATCAGTGTTCCAAGTGCTTTTCTGAGGCAATATCTCCCGAAGGACTCAGGGCGGCTAACAACAACAAAATTAAAGGTCTCTGTACAATAAATTAAAATTAAAAATTAAAATAAAGATTAGAGTTAAAATTGTAAACATAATTAAAATCCCTGTCAGTCCAGGTCAGCCAGGTGGAAAAGGAGTGTTTTGAGGCCGTGGCGAAAGGACTGGAAGGGGCTCCTACTTTTATTTATTATTGGTATTTTTATCCTGCTAAACTCCAAAATGGCTGAGACATGTTCATTAATGTAACTCTGAGGAATCAGAAAACAGACACAATGTAGTTTTCTCCCAAGATTCTCATTTTTTCCTCTCTCTCTCCTTTGCAGAAGGAAAGTTTTTGGATTGGATTGTCCTTCAAATACAAAATGTCTGAAGCCCACAATTCTTGCTAATTACTTCATTCCTTGCCCTTTACAGAGGCAACTTTTCTATTCTGCACTACTAAAGATGCTCACAACAATTTTGGTTTCCTTGGCAACTAGAATGCAGCTTCCAAAGGAACTGTAGACATTTGAAGTCCAACATCACAATTTCAAAACATATGTGTGTATAGGTGGATTTAAAAACATGTCCAAAAGTGAAAAAGAAATACTGCAGTTAAGATCTGTTCTGGATCTCTTGTAGCAGATAATTCCTTTGAACCCTTGTTTCCGCTTGAAAATATTGAAATAATTTTTCTCTTTAGAATGAAAAAATCAACTTAGAAGATCTATCCACATTATCACTGAATATATCTGGATTTCTCATACCATAATACTGCTATCATAGGTTTATCTGAATCTCAGAATCTCATCTTAAAGATTTTTTGCATTCAGGTATTCTTATGACAGTAACCTTTCATATATTAAAATATTCAAATATTGAAGAATGGCATTGTTCTTAGAACAAAGACATATAAACAAGCTAGATTTTTTAAAAAACCATAAAGCTTTGATGTTCACTTCTATTTTATAAAATATTTATATTTTTAGTGAAAGGATATTTAAATATTTAGACATGCATAACAGCATAAAACAATTAGTAAATTAAAATTCTTGCCTAAATTCTGTATTATTTACCCATAAATACTTTTTATAGTTTTGAATCTTTTGCTTCTGTTCCATTTAATGGCTGTACATTGTTCTTTCTGTCTTATCGTCTTCCTGTGCAGGTTGTCAATTCAGGTTATTATGGACAATCTAATTCTGAAGTCTTCAAAGCAGTCCCCAATGAAGCTACTGACATCTTCCTCAACTTCTGTTCTGTGTCCCACCTTTGGGATTATGCTGGAATAACTGATGGGCAAATCATGCATGAGACAAAAGACTGAACCATAACTACTTGGGGGTGGGATGACAATACAAATAAATATGCTAGGTCAGGAGTGTCAAATTGCTGGCCCATGGGCCAGATGCATCATGGCAAAAATGCACCCACCCCATTGCTGGCAATGGAAAGTCGCGATATGTCATGACATGTCACGTGACATTGCGAGTTTGACACCTCTGTGCTAGGTAGAAAAACTGAACATTCTAAATAAAAAAATAACCTATTTATCACTTCCTATGCCACATCTGCCTTTTTTACTCTTTCCCCCATTTACTACCACTATCCCAACTACCTTGGACTTTCTCTCCTTCCCTCCCTTCTAAAGATTTACTCAGTAATGATTGTCAAAAAATGCAGATTTATAATTTGTGCTGCCTATCTTACCAGCAGTAGGCGTGAGCCTAGATGGACTCCAAAAGATGGTAGAGGACAGGAAGGCCTGGAGGAACATTGTCCATAGGGTCGCGATGGGTCGGACACGACTTCGCAACTAACAACATCTTACCAGCTGTTTTGTTAACAAAAATGACTTTTCAGTGGAACCATTTTGGAATAGTGCCTATTTATCATCCACCACCACCAGTTTCAGTAGTCCAAAACTACTGATCCTAAGTGCACGGATTCATTACTTATATTACAGAATAAGGCATAGGATTAAGAAGTATTGTGTAACTCCAAACAATTGTGACTCATGCAATATGTTATAGTTGAACAGGCCACGGTTAATCATACTGGAAACAAATTAATGTGAGCAGTAAGTAGTAGATGGACTATTCCCCAGCTAGGAATATAGAATGTTGTAATGAATCCCAAGCAAAGATAAATGTTATTTTGCACGGAAAACTGCTGAGTAAGTTACATACACTCCCATGCAGAGCACCAGTTTATTCCTTAGCAGCGTATTTGTTAGCAACATAGGAATAATAAATACAATACAACTCATCTTTTTTCCACCTGGCAGTGATGGATTTCAATAAGTGAATTATCCAGGAATAGAGCATGCTGTTGTTATAGTACCACTTAGGAATTTTTGGAACGCTTTTAATATTAAAGAATGTCCTCCAGTCACAAAACCTGAATCCCTAAGATCAATAGACAGCAAATGTCAATCAAACTTCGGCAAGCCAAACATTTCTGGCTTGAAATCATTCATTGATTGTAGGACACGGGTGGCTTCTTTCGTCAGTTCTTTTGGCAAACCGCCGTCGGGGACCATGACTACTTGCATACCGGCAGCCAGGGCGGCTTTGACTCCATTGGGGGCGTCTTCAAACACAAGGCACTTTGCCGGAGGTACTGGCGGTTCGAACCTCTTTGCGGCAACCAAAAATATATCGGGTTGCGGCTTGCCGTTTTTTACCTCGGGGTCATCTCCCATCACGATGTGATGGAACAAACCGAAAAAGGGCTTCAGTTGACCCGTTTTCATCTCAAACGCCTCGCGAACGGAGCTGGTGGCGACGGCAATGGGGATCTTGTGCCCGTGCAGATGGCGGACCAGCTTGTCCACCCCCGGCATTAAGGCCGAGGTCGGATATAGTTCTCGTTTCTTCTGTGCGGTTTCGCGGAGGATCTCTTCGACGGTTAAAGGCAGGTCGAAGAGCTTCCGGAGAACCTCCAAGGCGTTCGCCTCTTTCATACCCATAATCTGGGATCTTTCCTTCCAAGTGTACGTCTTCCCATAACGGCTACAGAGCTCTTTCATGATGGCGTTAAAGATATCCTCGGTGTTTATGAGGGTGCCATCCATGTCAAAGATGACGTGAGTGACGGACTGTAGCGGCTTAGCTCCATCGGAGGAAGCAGCCATCGCGGCCTTCCCCTGCTAAATCAACCGCCGAGGAAAACCGCGGGAAGCGAACTACGCGTGCGCAATGCCGTTTCCCAGTCTCCTCGTGTTTGCTGTGATATCAGCGGACGCCTCACACTTGAGCGTTCGAGAATTCGAGGTTCGGTTCGCCTGCTCAAGCCTTTGCGAAGATTGTCGTTGGGCGTGTGTAGCGCGTGCCTCTCCTGCAAAGACGTTCTAATTCAGGGGTCTTCAAACTGGGTCCTTTTATGACTTGTGGACTTCAACTCCCAGAATTCCTCAGCCAGCATGCCTAGCTGAAGAATTCTGGGAGTTGAAGTCCACAAGTCACAAAAGGGCCAAGTTTGAAGACCCCTGTTAGAATAAAGGAGACAGGTTTACTTTGGAGAGCAGCTGTAAAACAAGCTACAAACGAATGGAGCCATACCTCTTTCCCGAATTAGTCTGAACGGATCCAATGCTATATTCCAGCCTTCCCCGATGTAATGCAGCAGAAATTGCAATGACCATGCTTGCTTGAGTGGTGGGAGACAAGTTTCAGCATACTTGAAAGGCACTGGGTTGGAAAGTCTGATATTGTGTTTTATTCAAAATTGAGGTCCCACTATATAGACTCATTTTATTTATAGATAGTCCTTGACTTACAACAGTTTAGTGACTGTTTAAAGTTGCATATGACCACATGATTTGTGAATTGGCAACTGGTTCATATTCAGTGTGATCACCTTTTGCGACATTCTCACAAGCAAAGTCAATGGGGAAGCCAGATTCATTTAACAACCGGGTTACTAATCAATTGTGGCGATTCACTTAACTGTGGCAAGAAAAGTTGTAAATGGGGCAAAACTCACTTAACAAATGTTTCACTTAACAAAAATTTTGGGCTCAATTGTCGTAAGTTGAGGACTACCTGTATGTAGTAGATTTTTATCCTGCCTTTATTACTTCATGAGTAATTCAAGGCAGCAAGCATATATGATCTACTTCTATTTTCCGCACAACCATCTTGTAAGGGTGACGCCCAAAGTCGTTCCATCAAGGCAGGAGAACGGTTTCTAGGGCAACACCCTACCATTACACCAAACTGGCTCATATATATGCCCATGTACAGGTAGTCCCTTAACAACAGTTCATTTAATGATGAGCACTGAAAAAAGTGACTTATGACTGTTTTTCACAGGTGAGTCTGGCCTGTCTACAGGATATGGAGAGTCAGGTTGCGAGACAGGCTTCTCAACCACACGCAGATCCACATGATTGTAACAATAGAGAATTCCATCAATGTCCACTAGATAGGAGTGTGGTGCCAGTTTCATTTTGTCCTTTAAACTCATGACATCACATGTACTGAGTCCAGCTGGCAGGTTTGAATTATCTTGTTTAATCTGAGATTTATGAACCATTTTTTGCCCTAGAGTTTATGGCACCAATGCATTCCTTTATGTAAACCAAGGGTCTTCAAACTCGGCCCTTTTATGACTTGTGGACTTCAACTCCCAGAATTCCTCAGCTAGCAGCGTGCCTGGCTGAGGAATTCTGGGAGTTGAAGTCCGCAAGTCATAAAAGGGCCAAGTTTGAAGACCCCTGATGTAAACCATAACAGTGGTAAGCAATTGTGCATCCTTGGGATCTTACATTTGCTCAATTGTGTGCAGCTTCCTTGCTTCCATTTTACTTGAGAGACACACTCCTGCAAAATGATTTGGTTTCCCACATGCCCTGCAGATTTTCCCATATGCAGGACACTGCTGTTTCTCTCATACATGCCCACTGCCACAGTACTTGCATGATACTGGGTTGCTCCCAAGTGAGTTGTGTAGATGAATTTTGTGCTGACACATGTGCTTAGCCGTTGTTTGGAGGCTGCATTGACACTGTCAATCTGTTCATCCTGCTCCAAAGCTCTCGTCCATTTGTCAGTAAGTTCTGTGGTACAACATATCTCATTTGCTTTTAAACTTAAATTATGTTCCCTCATAAAGTGACAGCGTGTGCTTTCACTAGTGATACCAAGAACTATTTGATCACAAATAAGTTCATCTTTCAGAGAGCCATAATCACAGCTTGCAGCCTTTTTCTCTTAGGCATGTGACAAAACTGTCTATTGCTTCACCTTCTCCTTGTTTATAATTGCCAAATATATATCTTTCATATATGACATTTTTAGAAAAATGACCCAGATTGTTGGGGGCAATAAGCTGACTTTGTAAAAATGCCGCTTGGGCCCCCCCGAAAGCCCTAATAAGCCCTAATAAGCAGGCATATACATAGAATGAAGGCTATTGCTAAGCACATTGATTTGTGCTTCTTAGATTGTAAGCCGTCCTGAGTCTTCGGAGAAGGGCGGGATATAAATGGAATTTTAAAAAAAAGACTTCTAAGGCAGAGGTCCCCAATCTTTTGGGCACCAGGGACCGGTTCCATGGAGAGAGGTTTTTCCGCAGACCAGAGAGGGCGTGGTTTTATGTGCTGCCTGCATCCCGCGGATGGCATGCTGTGGCCCACTACTGATCCACGGACCAGGGGTTGGGGACCCCTGTTCTAAGGCATCTAGGATGACTTTAGTATCACTCTTTTGCTCCTTTGTAAGGGTTAAATTATGCTTGTAAACATGGAGGCATTCGCTGCACATCAGTCTCCTCAGTGTGGCTGTTGTGTCCATAGTTATGGGAGTGGTTTTCCTTCGGGCGGGAAAACCTGGTGCAATTATTGGTTGTTACTTTCCGGCGGGAGATTCTGGGCCGGGGATTGGTTATGTTTAAAGGCACCATAGTATACAAGGTAGGGCTCAATGGCTGCTAGCCAGTTGACCCATGTGAATTCAATAAACGTTCTCTTGTTCTACCTCGCTGTCTACGCTCGTCATTCCGGACTTAACAGTGGCGACGAAGGTGGGATCGACGACAGAACAGCGAAGGAGCTGCGGAAGCCGGCAGAGCGAAAGGCGGGGAATTGGAATTGCAGTCAACCGATCAGCTAGTTTAACCGAACTCCAAGGATGGCGCAAGTCGGATCCCTGAAGGAGTTCGACCCGAACTACCCCGAAGACTGGGAGGAATATGTCGGACAAGTCGAGGGGTTCATGTTGGTCAATGGGATAACGGAGGACCGGAAGAAAGCGGCGGCTCTCCTAACCATCAGCGGTACACCGGTTTACCGAGTGGCCGTCGGCCTGTGCCAGCCCTTGCCGGTCTCCAGCGTGTCGTATGCCGACCTGTTGGCCAAGCTTAAGGTCCACTTCACCCCAAAGAGGTCTGAACTGTTCTGGCGGAGGATATTCGAAAAACGGAACCAACGACCAGGCGAATCAATTACTCAATTTGTGGCGGCAGTCAGAGAAGCAGCTCTGCGCTGCAAATACGACAACCTCGAAATCAGAATAAGGGACCGAGTCGTTTTAGGCCTGCGAGACGAACACTTGCAGAACCGGATAATCTCGAAGCCCACGGGGACACTACAAGAGGTTTTAGACGAGTTACTCATGTACGAGTCTACAGGAAGGCGCGACCCCCCCTACAACAGCATGGCTGCCTCGGCTGAAGTCAACCTCGAGAGCCATGTGGACGGTGGGGAGGTGGACTACCAGTGGGAAGCCGACATTGCAGAGATTGCCCGAAGGTTCGGGAAGATGGCGGCGAGACCTTCACGCACCGATGGACCCGACCAAGGGAGAAGACAACAACCTCCAGCGATTCAACGACCCCAGAGGGACAACCCAAACAGGCCTCGCGACTCAGAAGCGAGGTGCGGCAGCTGTGGCGGAAATCACCTCCGATCAACGTGCAGGTTCAGAAACGTGAAATGCCGAGGGTGCGGGAAAACCGGCCACATCCAGGCCATTTGCCGAAGCCGACCGCGCGACAACCGTCTCCACGAGCTCGACGCATGGGCCTCAGGTGAGGTAACCCCCGATTGGAGTGGCGGAGAGACCCCTAGACCTAAGGCACGCACTTCCAACCAGGGGGCTGGGCTGGGGGTCAACCACGTGGGGACCCCTAGAATAAACCACAACCCTAGAATCAATCACATTCTCAGGCCTAAATTAAAAATAGAAGTCCGACTGCAGGGTATTCCCTGCAAGATGGAAGTGGACTCGGGGGCCTCAGTATCTATAATTTCTAGGGACACCCTTAGATACATAGAAAACAAAAGCGGCCGTAGAATTCCCCTAAAATCCACTAAATTACAGTTAGCCGATTTCCAGAAAACACCAATAGAATTAGTTGGCGAGGCTACTATTAAGGTAAATTACAAGGGGTTTAGCGGATTTTTAAATGTCTTAGTCACTGAGGGCCAGAGAACCAGCCTTGTAGGCCTCAATTGGTTCTCGGCCCTGGGCATCTGGGTTGGGGGAATTAACACTATACAAAGCAAGACCCTGAAGTCTGTCTGCGATAACTTCACAGACGTGTTCGATGGGTCCTTAGGAAGGTACAAGGGACCCCCCATCACCTTTAATCTAGACCCCGCTGTTAGGCCCATCAGGCTTAAGGCCCGGAGGGTGCCTTTCGCCCTTAAACAAAAAATCGAGGCCGAACTAGATAAGCTAGTAGGCCAGGGCGTCCTAGAACCCGTAGAGGGGGGCCTTTGGGAGACACCAATCGTCACACCCCTTAAACCGAACGGGGATGTGAGGATTTGTGCCGACTATAAGGCCACCCTGAACTTAGCCATGAAAAAACATGCTTACCCGGTCCCGACGGTGAAGCAGGTCCTCGCGACGATCCAGGACGGCGCCATTTTCGCCAAGCTTGACTTGGCGCAGGCGTATTTGCAACTTACGGTGTCTAAGGAAGCCGCCGAGGCTCAAACAATAGTTACCCACAAGGGGGCGTTCTGCGTTCACAGACTTCAGTTCGGAATAGCAGCAGCTCCAGGCATCTTCCAGGAGGTGATGGAGAGGACCTTGAAGGGCATTCCAAGTGTATGCCCTTACTTCGATGATGTCCTAATCGCTGGAAAAACTGAGGACATCCTAGCTGAGAGGCTGGAACAGGTATTGGGGAAATTCAGAGAGGCAGGGCTTAAATTAAAAAAGGATAAGTGCTGCATAGGTGTAAAATCAACTGAATTTTTAGGATTTAGAATTGATGCTCAAGGCATTCACCCAACAGAAGGAAAAATTAGGGCAATCAAATTAGCACCTGAGCCCAAGAACAAGGCGGAACTACAAGCCTTCCTAGGGTTAATTAACTTCTATCACACCTTCCTGCCTCACAAAGCAGCTATTGCTGAACCCTTACATAGGCTCTTAGATAAGAAAACCCCTTGGTTGTGGCAGG
Source organism: Vipera ursinii (assembly GCF_947247035.1). Taxonomy (NCBI): domain Eukaryota; kingdom Metazoa; phylum Chordata; class Lepidosauria; order Squamata; family Viperidae; genus Vipera; species Vipera ursinii. The sequence continues at coordinate 156,250,607 of NC_139513.1, read as the reverse complement.
AAAAACACAAGGTCAGTTTCCAAACACTAAAGGACATCTTGTCCAGTAACTCCACAGTCACTCACTTCATTGAAAACAAACCTATTTTCCTAGCGTGTGACGCCTCCCCTTATGGAGTAGGAGCGGTCATAAGCCACATGGATGAGCAAGGTCAACAGAGGCCTATAGCATATTATTCCAGGACCTTAACTAAGGCAGAACGGAATTATGCACAGATTGACCGGGAAGCGTTGGCCATCGTGGCTGGCGTAAAAAAGTTCCACGATTACTTGTACGGTAGGGACTTTACAATTTACACTGACCATAAACCCCTGCTAGGGTTATTCACTACTGATAAACAGACTCCACAAATCATGTCCCCTAGGATGCTTAGATGGTCAATTTTCCTTTCTGCATACACATTCTCCATCAAGCACAGACCTGGCAAAGAGATGGGGCATGCTGATGCCCTCAGCAGATTACCCCTAGCTGATACCGGCTCGGACCCAGCACCAGTGGGACAAATCCTGTCCCTCCAGGAACTCTCGGAGTGCCCTCTGACCGCTAGGGACATTGCAGCAGCCACCAAAAAAGACCACATACTTAGCAGAATAGCAGCGTGGGTACAAGGCGGGTGGCCTAACAAAAACCCTGACCCCAAATTCACACCGTACTTTAGAAGGAAGGATGAACTGTCATCACACTTAGGGTGTATCCTGTGGGGAAGCAGGGTTGTCATTCCAGAGGGGCATAGGAACACAGTGATGGGGGAATTACATGAAGGGCACCCCGGGATCGTTCGTATGAAAGCCTTAGCAAGGAGTCACTTATGGTGGCCAGGATTGGACACAGCAATCGAAGACAGAGTAGCAGGGTGCTATCAGTGTCAGCGATCCAGACCAGAGCAAGCACACACGACGGTACATAAGTGGGAAGTGGCCAGGAACCCTTGGTCTTGAATCCATATTGACTTTGCTGGCCCATTCCAGGGCCTCACATTCCTAGTTGTGGTGGATAGCTACTCCAGGTGGTTGGAGGTCGTGCCTGTTAAGTCCATGACATCAGCCAAAACCATACAGGTCTTGAGGGGACTCTTTGCCACTCATGGGTTACCTGACGTAATTGTTTCTGACAATGGGCCCCAATTCACATCTAATGAATTTCAGGACTTCCTCAAGGCCAACTGGATTAGGCACGCGACATCGGCACCCTTCCACCCCTCCTCCAACGGATTGGCAGAACGAAACGTCAGGACAACCAAAGACGCCCTCCGCAGAATCATCCAAGGCAACTGGCATCAGAGACTGGCTCAGTTCCTGTTGGCCCAACATACTACACCGTGCACGGCCACAGGGAAGAGCCCAGCTGAAATGAGGTGGGGTAGACGTTTAATAACAAAATTGGACAGACTACACCCTGACAGACTACCTGTGGAACCTGAACGGGACACTCCAACCCGGTCTCTGAACATTGGTGACTTAGTCTGGGCAAGGAATTATGGTCAGGGGGACAAGTGGTCACAAGGGATAGTCATTGACAAAACTGGACCCTTATCTTATTTAATTGAGGGGGAAGGGAATCAGCTGATCAGGAGACACATCGATCAGTTAAGGAAAAGGGCCCCTGAATGTGTTCAAGCTAACAAACAGAGGAGAATCACTATATCTGACACTGTTTCCACCCATGTCCGGGTTGGCAGAGCACCAGGGGGCGAAGGGAGGGGAATACAACTCAGGGCAGTTGAGGAAAATCCCCAGAATAGTACTGCAGAATTTGAACCAGCTTCCCCAGACAGACCACATGGGTCCCCTAGTCAGTCCAACGAACCCCAACAACAACAGCAACCCACAAGGGAGATATTACCAGAGTTAGCAACACACACAACAGAGCCTGAGGTGTTAGCTAAGGGCGGAACTGAAGACACCCCAGTAGTCAGTAAGGCCAACAGATACCCAGCCAGGAATCATAAGCCTCCCAGTTATCTGAAAGACTATGTCAAATAGCAATCTTCATCCAGGGGGGAAGGGTTGTTGTGTCCATAGTTATGGGAGTGGTTTTCCTTCGGGCGGGAAAACCTGGTGCAATTATTGATTGTTACTTTCCGGCGGGAGATTCTGGGCCGGGGATTGGTTATGTTTAAAGGCACCATAGTATATAAGGTAGGGCTCAACGGCTGCTAGCCAGTTGACCCATGTGAATTCAATAAACGTTCTCTTGTTCTACCTCGCTGTCTACGCTCGTCATTCCGGACTTAACAGTGGCTGCTTGTTCTGTGCACCTTTGGCGTCTAGTGATGCCGGCCACATGACCACGGAGACGTCCTCGGACAAGCGCTGGCTCTTCGGCTTTGAAACGGAGATGAGCACCGGCCCCTAGAGTCGGAAACAACTACCACGCATGTGCGGGGGAACCTTTACCTTTACCTTTTTAGGGAGTAATCCTCAAACTCTGCTCTGAAGTTGTCCCAGTTACTGCTGCAATTTCCACTTACCCTTATTGCCTCAGGCAGTAGTATGCTGTTAGCAGCTGCCATGATGCTGGTTTTCTTGCCTCAAATGCTCAGTTTCCAGGAGAAGACTGCAAGTACTAGACTGGCATCAAATATGTAGAGACAGTGCAGATTCAGATGCTTCTGACACCATGTTTCATATGGAATAAGTACAATACAAGCCATTACTGTGCAAAAGAGAAAATGCATCAAAGGAACAATAGAGATGGATCATAGAGTAGGAATGTGACACAGCAAATAAATACATTAGATGATTGATAGAGCTGCATATAAGGTAAATATAACACCCATAACACAAATGATCCCCTTTCGCGACCTTCTGTCAAACAAAGTCAATGGGGAAGCCAGATTCACTTAACCATGTTATTAATTTATCAACTGCAATGATTCACTTAACAAGCAAGGCAAGAAAGGTCATAAAATGGGGCAAAACCCACTTAACAAATGTCTCACTTAATAGAAATTTTGGACTCAACTGTGGTCGTAAGTTAGTTAGATTTCCTTCTGCTGTGTAGGTCAGGCTTTTGTTAATTACATGGTTACATTTACAAGGGAGGATACCTCACTGAAATCAGTGGTTTATCTGACAACATACAACAACAACAACAATTATAAAATGGCTGTCCAGTTTCTTCTTAAAAACTTTCAGTGTTGGAGCATTCACCACTTCTGGAGGCAGGTTGTTCCACTGGTTAATTGTTCTAACTGTCAGGAAGTTTCTCCTTAGTTCTAGGTTGCTTCTCTCCTTGATTAGTTTCCATCCGTTGCTTCTTGTCCTGCCTTCGGGCGCTTTGGAGAATAGCTTGACTCCCTCTTCTTTGTGGCAGCCCCTGAGATACTGGAACACTGCTGTCATGTCCCCCCCTTGTCCTTCTCTTCATTAAACAAGACATACCCAATTCCAGCAACTGTTCCTTATATGTTTTAGCCTCCAGTCCCCTGATCATCTTTGTTGCTCTTCTCTGTACTCTTTCCAGAGTGTCAACATCTTTTTTACATCACGGTGACCAGAACTGGATGCAGTATTCCAAGTGTGGCCTTACCAAAGCATTGTAAAGTGTATTAACACTTCATGTGATCTTGATTCTATCCCTCTGTTAATGCAACCTAGCACTGTGTTGGCTTTTTTGGCAGCTGTAGCACACTGCTGGCTCATATTTAAGTGATTGTCCACCAGGACTCCAAAATCCCTCTCACAGTTATTACTATGGAACAAGGTAACACCTATACCTTTGCATTTGGTTTTTCTTGCCTAAACGTAGAATCTTACTTTTTTTACCATTGAATTTCATTTTGTTAGATAGCACCCAATGTTCAAGTCTGTCAAGATCCTTCTTTATCTTAAGCCTATCTTCTGGAGTGTTAGCTGTTCCTGCCAGCTTGGTGTTGTCTGCAAATATGATGAGTTCCCCATCTATCCCCTCATCCAAATCGTTGATGAAGATGTTGAAGAGTACTGGGCCCAGAACAGAGCCCTGAGGCACCCCACTACACACTTCCCTCCATGTAGATGCAGTTCCATTGAGGACCATAGGCTGAGTATGGCCAGTCAGCCAGCTACGAATCCATCTGTTGGTGATGCTGTCTAACTCACATTTTTCTATCTACATACATCTACATTTCCAGTTAAATATATTTTGTGGTATTTTACACCCCAAAACTGTAAAGCTTTTTTGAAATATCTTCTGATCAGGTTCATGGAATGAGACCGTTTAGCATTCCAGCCCTACGATTCTAAATTGAGAAAACAGCCTCACTTTATCGGAGAAAACAAAGTATATACACTGCTCTAGTTCAAAGTGGTATACAATACCATGTATTCCATTGCACTTAATGGGACGTTGTCTCAAGAAAGCATGTGTGTTTTACACATCAGTGCTTCTCAACTTTGGTAAGGTGTGTGGACATCAACACTCTGGGCTTATTTTAAAGTTGAGAAACACTGAACACTAACGGAAGTTTAACTAACGGCTTGTAAAAAAACAAAATTAAAACAAAATTATTATCACTCAAGTGATACACGGTAGGGAAACCCAAATAAGTTAGACGCGGGTGTATTGGGGGGCGGCTATTTAAGAGATGCAATCGGAGGTAAGAACTGCTAGCATTCAAACGCTACGCGCCATCCTGTCTAATGAAGTTAGTTGAAGGACTGACGCGGCGGCGACTCTCGAGCGAATTCCCAGCAGGCAATGGGCGGGGGAAATGGGCGGAGCTACGCTACCGCTTTTGTGATTGGCCGCCATTGTCGATTTGAACGGGGCGCGGGGCCGAGTCTGTTCGTGTTTTGGCTGCCGGTCGTGGCTGCTTTAGAGAGCAAGTGGCTGGTTGCGAGGAAAGACATTCTGGCGGCGGGTAGGCTGAATTTGGGGCGAAGACAGGGGGGCGGGGAACTCTTCGCGCTCGGCGCTAGAGAGGGGTATTGGGAAATCTCGTGGGAGATCCTTGAAACAGCGACCGTGCACTGTATTTCTCACTTACATTTGCCCATTGCTTGTCCTGGACCATAACTCCTATACAGTATTTCCTGTCCGGCACTTTGTTGCATAATGCTATCGTTGAATTAGGCCCACTCTTCTGAAGGAAACTGTAGACCAGTAATTCGAAACAGAAATATCTGCCGCATCTTTTTGATAAAACGGGAGGGAAGCCGGTCACCCTCTAAATGCATTTTTTTTCAATGCGTTAAAATGAGATAACCTAGTAATTTTTTTCTGTGAGCACACTGGCATACATTAATGAAATTCTGTTGCTCACTCTAAAAAAAAGTACCTATACATAATACACATATACACATGCTATATACATATACATATACATATACATATATAAACATACATATTACAAATTGGTCAAGTCTGTATTTAGTAGGTATTTAAAAGAGCTGACATGCTTCTATACTGTTCTTTAGATTGAGATAGGTTCATTGGGCTTGGGACAAGTTTTGCACATGGAGAGAAAATGTCTTTAAGTGAACTTTCTGAGACCATAAAATAATGTTCTATGAGTTAACTCCTCACTTTTTCTGGTATATTGGGCTTCATGTGTTGTGCACATTAATCATGTGTAATAGCCGTTTTGGCAGGATACATTGCAGAATAAGATAACTTTTGACAGAGATAGGCTTTTTTCTGAATACTAAGGGGTTGGGGCATATCACCAGGCGGTGATATCTGCATCTTTGAGTGAGGGTAGTTTCCCCGCCGTCTTGAAGGAGGCGGTGGTGAGACCTCTCCTCAAGAAGCCTGCCTTGGACCCAGCTGTATTAAACAACTTTCGTCCGGTCTCCAACATTCGCTTTCTTGCGAAGGTTGTTGAGAGCGTGGTGGCGCATCAGCTCCCTTTGGTCCTGGAGGAAGCTGACTATCTAGACCTGTACCAATCGGGTTTCAGGCCCGGGTACAGCACGGAGACGGCATTGGTCGCTCTGGTGAATGATCTCTGGAGGGCCCGGGACAGGGGATGTTCCTCTGTCCTAGTCCTATTAGACCTCTCAGCGGCTTTTGATACCATCGACCATGGTATCCTGCTGTGTCGTCTCAGGGGATTGGGAGTGGGAGGCACGGTCCTTCAGTGGTTCTCCTCCTACCTCCTGGGACGTTCGCAGTCGGTGTTGGCAGGGGGACAGAGGTCGACCTCGAGGCCTCTCGTTTGCGGAGTTTCTCAGGGGTCGGTCCTCTCGCCTCTCCTGTTCAACATCTACATGAAGCCTCTGGGTGAGATCATTCGTGGTTTTGGAGTTGGGTATCATCAGTATGCTGATGATACCCAGCTTTTTATTTCGGCCCCAAACCACCCCAGTGATGCCCTCGACGTGATGTCCCGTTGCCTGGAGGTGGTTCGGGTCTGGATGGGGAGGAACAGGCTTCGGCTCAACCCTGACAAGACTGAGTGGCTGTGCGTGCCGGCATCTCGGGAAACTCAGATCATTCCATCTCTTACTATGGGGGGTGAGTTATTACCCCCCGTAGATAGGGCTCGCAACTTGGGAGTCCTCCTAGATTCACAGCTTTCTTTAGAAGATCATATAGTAACTGTGACTAGGGGGGCCTTCGCCCAGGTTTGCCTGGTGCGCCAGTTGCGGCCCTATCTAGACCGGGATGCCTTGCGTACAGTCACTCATGCGCTCGTGACCTCTCGGTTAGACTACTGCAACGCTCTCTACATGGGGCTGCCCTTGAGGACCACTCGGAGGCTCCAACTGGTGCAGAATGCAGCCGCGAGAGTTGTGTTGGGGGTCTCCCAATACTCCCATGTTACACCTCTACTCCGTGAGCTGCATTGGCTTCCAGTTGCCTTCCGGGTGAGATTCAAGGTGCTGGTAATGACCTACAAAGCCCTACATGGCATGAGTCCGGAGTACCTTAGGGAGTACCTGCGGCCGGCATCAACTTCCCTCCACCCAGTGCGTTCCCACAGAGAGGGCCTCCTCAGGGTGCCACCGGTCAGAGAGTGTCGACTGGTGACCCCCAGGGGGAGGGCGTTCTCTGTGGGTGCGCCTGACCTGTGGAACCGTTTACCGGTGGAGCTCCGGATGGCCCCCGACCTTCACTCCTTCCGACGTGATCTAAAAACCTATTTGTTTGAACAAGCCGGCCTGGTCTGATGGGTTTGGGTTTTAATTATTGTTTTTAAGTAATTTATTTATTGTATTTGGGCACTATGGTTTAATCTGTTCTTAATTTTTGTATTTTGGTATTTTGGTATTTATTGCCCTGTTCACCGCCCTGAGTCCTTCGGGAGAAGGGCGGTATACAAATTAAATAAATAAATAAATAAATAAACCATAAGATAACATTGGAGTGAGAAGACAACTCCTTGATTCTGTGAATTAGGAGGAGGAGGTGGTACAGCCTAATCAGACTTGCCACAACCTGTTGTTATAGTCAATCTCAATAAAGTAGTTTTAGCCTTCCTCTGAGTTGATTTTTCTTATAGCACTAATCAGAGATGGTGGCCCAATTTGTACATTTGGAAATAACTGATTGTATGATACTTTGCTAAAATGCCTCATGTGGTTTGCAATCTAGGGGGGTAAGAGTCCAGAGTGGAAGAAAATGCAATATTGATAAGATTCCATACAAAGTGAGATAAGTCAATCAATTTGTGAGTTCTGAATATGGCTTATTAGTATATTGAATGAAATGCGACAAAAGAAAATGCATCAACGGTGTGAGATAAGCTTAAATTGATGTGTTTGCAGCTTTTTACAAAAGTGTGGCATGACAATGGAATATTACAAGTATAGTTTTACTATATCTCCATAATCTAATGTTTTTCCAAGTGTTCAAATTGTATAATGTTTGCACTTTAAACTGTCCCTCATTCCAGGTTGTCTCCTAGAGGTTCAGGTGGAAAAGCTGGCTATTTGGGTTAAAAATAATAATTGAGAATAAGTAGAAAATCTATGGGAAGGGAACCCGAAATGGGTTGTCAGATTTTTATGTTTTTGACTTGCACAGGTTTTTATGACTTATGAATTAACTACCGTTCTATTTTTTTGGGGGGGGGGAATCCTCTGTTTTTTTACTCCTTCCTCAGTAACCCAGACAGCCTGGGCTGAAAAAGATTGACTGGCCTTAAGTCACCTAGTGAATTCCATAGTAAAAAGTTCAATTTGAACGTCTAATACAGTTGTGGGTATTAGAGTTGAATGTAAAACTTGCTGGTATGGCCTGATAGGAAGAGATATAACACAGAAAAATTCTAGCTACCGTAAATTGTGATAAGGTACAGATGGGAGGTATAGAAAAGCACTGAGAGGCCCAATGAGGCTTGGCAGTGTCTATGGGCTAAATGTATTGTGGGAAGAATCTAGAGAAAGAAATATTTTGGGAACTATTAAAAAGGAAGAATATATTTCCCCAAAGGATTTTAAAGGCAGAAACCAACCCCCCCCCCAAAAAAAAAAGTCTGCCCCAGACAGAAACCAGGGCTGCAGAAATGCAGAAAAAATCTTGTCAGAAAGATTGGAGTCAGGAAGCTGGGATTAGAAAAAAAGATCCCTAGAATCAACAATCCCTCACACCAAAAAAACCATCAGCCACAGGGAAGCAAGATATAACCTTTGGGACATAATAGGATTAACCCACCACCATCAGAATACCAGAAAGGCACACTCAGACTCAGGTCAAAGTTCATGCCACAGGAACAACTCTAAATAAAAGCTCAAGAAGGCATAAAAACCCACCACACACTACTACATTTGGTCACTTTTTCCAGAGCCATCTTTCTGTCTGGCTCTCCTCTTCAATAAAATACAACCTTCTTTCTAAAGCAGTCTCCATTTTGATTATTCCCAGCTTGGACTGGATCCTGATGAAGACTTTTCTTTCAACAGTATATACATATTTTCTTTTTTTCAGGCATGCAAAATGAAGTTCCTCAAAAATGTGGATTTTGTGGCACAGACTAATACTCCGCAAGAAACTCTGACTTTGTTGTCACTGCTAAAGGTAAGAAATCTGCGTTGTTATCCAATGACTTTTAAAAAAAGATTAAATGTATTCAAGGATGGCACATCTCAAATGCCTGTTAATAATAACTAAATTTTATTGTATTGTACTTATTTTTGCTTAGAATAAACTTAAAACATTTTGAATCTTATTCACTGTGGACCCAGAAATCTTTTGTCCTGCCTTCTGGAATGGACTGTTTCTTCAATTACGTCTAGAGATTACTTGAAATTTTAGAAGGCCTTAAAAGAGTTCAAAGGGCCTTTAGGAAATATTTATTTCTCCTTTATACAGTATAGGTTTCTTTTATGTTATGTTTTATATTGATTGCTATATTGTTGCTGTTACTAACATTGTACTGCATTGCTTTCCTTGTAATAAAAAATTACTCCTATCTGTAAGCAATTATTAGTTTTTTTGCAGGCTTCTTACAAGCTGCTTGCTCAACACTGCTGGAAATAGACATCTTGAGTAAATTTTGTAGGGCAGGAGTAAGAAATTGGACTGTAGGATGTTAAATCTTTCCTTCAGCTGGGGTGTATGGCTGTTGGCAATTCCCAGAGTTCTCAACATAAGCATTGTATGAGAATGGTGGTGGTTTGGTATAACTGGAGGTCTGTAGGCTTCCCATTCCTGCCTTACGTGCTATAGGTTTTGCTGAATAATAGGACATCTGGAGAGCACCAAGGTAGGAAAAATGCTTTGGATGATTATTTTTTCTTTTTTTTAAAGAAGGTTGCCTTATTAGGTACACTGTATTTTAATTACAGGAATACCTCATATCTGGGCCTAAAAATGCAGACTGTCCCAAAGAAGCTTCCATGCAAACAACAGCATGTGATCGGATCCTTCGGGCTTGCATCTACCGCTTTGGAGAAAGCTTGGACTGCCCTGGTCATTTAAAAAGCCTCCAGGCCCTAGCTGACATGGCTTATCAAGGCTATGTGTCTGCAAGACTTCAGTATGTTCCTCTCTACTTGGAAAGTCTACTCTACCACTTGCTGCGGGGAGTGGCTGCTCAAGGCCCATCTGATACTTGCCTGAGGTTTGCTGATCTTCTCTATGCTGATCTGTTGAAGCACCAGCCTCCCCAAGTGCCTGTTCATGACTATACCTCTATTGCCAAAAGTACATTTAGTGTGCTGTGGATGACCACAGATGCCATGGCCAAAGTGGAAAAAATACCTGCTGAGTTTAAGCTTGCACTCTCCACCCAGCTACAAGCAGTGCGGTTTTTACTGCTCCTGGAGCATAAATCTCCTATTCTTTTGCTCCTAGAACCTCCATTCTTCACTTCCATAGTGGCCCGGCATGCTTCAGCTGCCGCTGTTTCTTTTGAGGCCCGGTACAGCCCTCTGAAGAAGGAAGAAGCCAGCTTTCTCAACGAGCAGCTTTTTCATCACTTGGTGGCAGCCATTTTGGAAAAGAATGGTGTAAGCAAACCTTTGCCCTTCCAGGACTGCCTCTGTATCTTTGAGCTTATGGTGGTAAGAGTACGTTACCTCTGCAAAACTGGCTGCTTCAGACAGAGCAAAGAAGTTATTCAGCAGTCTAAAAGCTACTTGAGAAAGTCCAGCAACGAGTCCCATTGCTTAAGACTCATTTTAGACATTCTCTTTGCTGGTGTTGAACTGAATAAAGCACTGTTAGTTGCCAAAAGTCCTGTAGGTCCTTTCTTCAACCAAGCAGCAGAAGTTCTAAACTCTTCTGTGGATGCTCAAGAACCCCTCCTTAAAGTGCTGGCTGAAAGTGGCCAGTTGCTTGTAACTCCTTTATATGAACATGCAAAGAAAGATAAACAAAAGTTTTTTCATTTGCACGATATCCTGGAGGTTTCCTCATTCATGGAAAGTTATTTCAGGCTGCTCTGCAAGCTGCTAAATATGGTAAGTAAAGCTATTTTTTAATTATTTTGGTTGAAATTCATGCTAGATCTCTTGCAAATTTATGTGATTTAGATAAAAGGCAATTTTTCAAAATGGCTTTGTTGTGGATCGATCTGAATGCTTTTCTAGGCTACAGGTGTAGATGGAGAGTAGAAAGTGCTGTCACCTTATTAAATCTGTCTTGAGGCCTAGAAAGTTAGCTTTAAAAACAGAACCTATTGCAGTTTATGTATACATCTGAGATTCACTCATAACTGCATTCCTCATACATAAGCTTTTTTTCAAAAAGACAATTTCCCAATTGTCATCTAAATGTCATACTGGGCAAAAACAGGGAAGAATGGGAAATAAAGCAGTGGCCAGTACTTTTTTCTGGATTAAAAGGTTACCAGGGTGTTTTTAAATTTCATATATTTGTGGATGGGGGCTTTCTGCTAATTAAAATATGAATTGTCTTTTTCATTTCCTTTTACCTCCACAGGTTCCAAGAGACAATGTGAAACAGCAACAAGTTCTGGTGAAGCTACTATATCATTATTTCCAATTATACACAACTGTGGTGTATGATTCTTTCCAGATGCTTCCGGTAAGGGAAATTTAGGAGTTGCCTTGGTCTAGTGAAATCTTGAATAGCAAATTTCCAGCTTGGGACAGCAAGGTTGGGTTTTTCACCTTTGGGCAAATATCTTTGCACAGAAAAAAATAGAACATGACTCTACAAAGCCACCAAATGGGCTAATATATTGCAAAAAACCAGGTATGTGTTTCTTTTCATGCAACAAGCTCAGAGTAGAGACAAAAATAATGTTTGCATCACCTTTTTTTTAAATTCTCTACCTTGTGTGATGGGTAGCACGG